>NW_021410694.1:0-536 GCF_001605985.2 Dendrobium catenatum | reverse complement strand
TGTTCAGTGATGCTTCACTAAAAGGTTTGGGATGTGTTTTGATGCAGCATGGAAGGGTAATTGCTTATGCCTATAGACAGTTGAAACCACATGAGAAGAATTACCCGATGCATGATTTAGAGTTAGCTGCTGTTGTGTTTGCTTTGAAGATTTGGCGTCATTACCTGTATGGTGTCAGATGTGAGATTGTTACTGATCATAATAGCCTGAAGTACATTTTCACTCAGAAGGATCTGAATCTGAGACAGAGAAGGTGGCTCGAGTTGATCAAGGACTATGATTTGACCATCCAGTATCATCCTGAGAAGGCTAATGTGGTAGCGGACGCTCTGAGCAGGAAGTCTTCTGGATCATCAGGTTTGCAGCTCACTTTTGATGATTTCCTGATTCGAGACATGGAGCGATTGCAGTTGGAAGTGATCTCCTCCAGTGGTTTGGATTTGGCTCAGATGAGTCTTCAGTCTTCTTTGGAAGCAAGGATTCAGGAAGCCCAGAAGTTAGATTCTGACTATTCGAAGTTGATTGCTCAGATTGGA
>NW_021410693.1:0-1036 GCF_001605985.2 Dendrobium catenatum | reverse complement strand
AATCTTTATTTCAAACCCATATAATGTAGTGACACCCTAAGGACAATAATTAAGGACCGTCTAGCGAACTTAGAAAATTTCTATGAGCTAGGATAGATCACTGATTGACATGAAAACCTCAAAATTTATACTAATGGACATCATAAATATCCTAGAATTTTTTAGAAATTTTTATGGCTTGTTAGACCCCTTAATTAACCAACCTTAATTAACCTGCTAAAAAGGGCCCTAAGACCTTCTAAAAATTACAATAAATACATTTTATGTTATAAAATTACCCATAATAGCTTGAACTGACCAAAATCGGATCCCTGACCTCAGATAAATAGGGCTCCCTAGTTTGACTTCAAGTTGACCTTTAATTTGACTTCAGGTGGAAATTACTCTTTTGCCCCTAATAAATTATTAAAAATCCCAAATTTTCCCCAAACACATGGGATCACTTTATTAGGTTATCTCTGACCTTTGGGGATGATTCCAATCTGTTTGGAGCTGATTTGGGTTAAAATAATAAAATCAGCCCTTTAATAGGTAATTTAGATAATTACATAAATACCTTGAACTTAGAAAATTCATAACTAATTGTAGAAAATTCTAAATTGAGAAAACTCACTTGTATTAGACACCTATTAGGATCTAGTATTTATTAAAAAGATTAGGATTCTAGAAACTCATTTAAATTAGAAAGTTAACTTTTTGGTAAACCCCAGCCTATAGTCTAGGGCCCGAAAATTAGAAAATTCATAACTTTGGTTAGAAAACTTCAAATTCAGTGTACTACCTGGCTAAATACTCATATTAATGTCTAGTATTTTTATAAAATATTAGGAGACCTAGACTTAGCCTATTTCCCATAGTGACTTTTTGGACCCCTCAATCTAGTACCTAGGAGGACCCGAGACTTTCCAAAATTGGCTAATACAATTTTAACTTCAAATATCACCACCCTGAGCTTTTAAAATTGATCAACAAACTAAATTAACTAAAATGGATCCTAATCCATTAATATTTGAACTTCAATTAAAGTTTTCTTTTC
>NW_021410692.1:0-343 GCF_001605985.2 Dendrobium catenatum | reverse complement strand
ATGCATCCACATGATCATCCTCAATTCTGCAACACTTAACTTAATTTTATGCTTCTCTTTTAATGGCCAACACTATGCCCCAAAAAGCATTGCATGTCTCACCACCATCACGAAAAACTCTATTTCATGATAGAGATTAAATCAAGTTAAATTTTTAAAAACTATATGACTACCTATTTCAAAATTTAAGTCTATTGCATCAAAGAATATTTTAACAATATCAAATTACTTGGTATTATTTTTAATCAATTAATATGAGATGTTAATATTAATTTATTAATTTTATTTGCATATAATTTACATAATTTAATATTATTAATTTTAATTTAAAACAAAATTTCAA
>NW_021410691.1:0-814 GCF_001605985.2 Dendrobium catenatum | reverse complement strand
CCCCTTGCTAGTAAGCTATGAAGCTTGACAAAATAAAAAGCTCTAATACATATTCAAATATTAAAGGAAGGAGAAAATATGAAATGGTAATCATGAACTAGATAGGATTAAAATATGATCATAGTTTAGCCTAATGCATTACATATAATCATCATGAAACAAAATTATTTTCATATAGACAGCATACTAGTAAGGTAATCGTACTAAATAAATCATAACTAAAATATCAAGTGTTTAATTATCATATAAACCATATTAGTCCAGTGTACTTGTAGTTATACACTAGATTAATCACATTATAACATTCATTTGCTTAAAACAACATCTCATGTTATCACTTATCCATCTCCTAGCCTTAGAAATGTTCATGATATAGAATGGCTCTAGGTTTATTGACTTCATAAAGTAGCAAAATGTATCAAACATACACTATAGTAAAGTCATCAAGGTTTATCAGCAGAGCCCACTGGCTAACATATAAAAGCTTCAATAGAGACCAAGTGTAAAACCCGAAATTATCGCTTAAACTATACCTCAAATCAATATCAAGGGGTTGAGAATCATTTTTCCTTCATGGGGACACTGTTCATGAGTCTGTCTTCTCACATATATAGGTCATTATAAACATTGCCAACTTATCCTACACGTCATGATATTTCTTTAAGCTTATTGCATTTTGCATCATAGAATATTTATATCATTCATCATGAATATGCAAACAGCATTATGCATCAACATATGACTTATAAGTACAAAATGTCCTATTTTTAAAATACATTTTTTCTCATAATACTTCAAACATGTGCTTCTCATA
>NW_021410690.1:0-246 GCF_001605985.2 Dendrobium catenatum | reverse complement strand
CCCTCAGCGCCGGCAGCCAGTCGTACCTTTACCTGCTACCCCGGTAGAGGCCCCTCGTGCTCGGGTATCCCCTCCTCCTTCCTCTTCGAGGAAGAGGGTCGCTCATGCCGAGCTTCCTCCACCTACTCGTCGGGTTTCTGTGTTCACCCGGCTCTCTCTTCCCGGGATTGCCGAGGAGACCCCGACACCCCCTCAGTCAGTAGTTCATTTTCCTCCAGTACCGTCTGTGGGTACTGATGTAGCATC
>NW_021410689.1:0-215 GCF_001605985.2 Dendrobium catenatum | reverse complement strand
ATGCAAACTTATTAAAAATTTATTTAAATTATTTCATTTAAGCTTTCTTGATATTTTTAATGATTATATATGCCTTAGTTGCTCAGAAAATAGTGTGGATGTTTGTAATAGGGCCTTGTGATTAGCAAAGCCTTAGTAGTGGGAAAAAATCATTTAGGAAATGGGCTACTTTTTTTTTTTGTGCTATTTTTTTATAAATTTTTATGACGAGTTTA
>NW_021410688.1:0-342 GCF_001605985.2 Dendrobium catenatum | reverse complement strand
AGTAAAAACTCCGGTTAATCTAGCATGCAACCCACACCAATTTATACAGACCAACACTTAAGGCTTTCACTAAAAAAAAATTCTACTTTTTTTTTAAACCAAATTTTTATGCAATAATAAAAGAAAATTTGGCTTAGGCTGAATTCATGTCGCTCTTCAGGCCTGTTCAATCTCTTGGGGAACAGTAGCTGAATTTGCAGCTCAAATGGCTTTGGTACAGAGCTTTGACTTCACAAACTACAAATTTTATTTAAATCTCATTTAGGATCTTTTCATTGGAATTTGAATTATTTAGGTGTTCTTGTTTTGAAGCTCTAATTGATGATTTCTATGAAGGTATGC
>NW_021410687.1:0-321 GCF_001605985.2 Dendrobium catenatum | reverse complement strand
CCAATTCAACAGCACCCAAGGATCTTGTTGACCCCAGCCTGTTTCTAATGGCAAATGGCCTACTCAATCACTCTTC
This sequence comes from Dendrobium catenatum, assembly GCF_001605985.2. Classification (NCBI taxonomy): domain Eukaryota; kingdom Viridiplantae; phylum Streptophyta; class Magnoliopsida; order Asparagales; family Orchidaceae; genus Dendrobium; species Dendrobium catenatum. The sequence goes on along the minus strand of NW_021410687.1, from coordinate 245 downwards.
GCTCCAACAACTTCACCTAATTAATATCGCATTTCAAACAAATATGAGATAACACTAGATCTATACCGTCCAACCAAGCTGTAACATCACAATACCAACTGAACCATGAAAAGGTTACCAAAAATTCATGAAATGACATTATCATCGAGATCAGTTAAATCTCAAGCTCATCATATATTTCTCTAACATATAAAAAATATATTTATGAAATCATCTTATGGAGTAACAAAGCAATCGGATACTCA
>NW_021410686.1:0-323 GCF_001605985.2 Dendrobium catenatum | reverse complement strand
TCGGGTTGAACCCGAACCCGACCCGTGACCCGGTTTTAACAGGCCTAGATATAGCACACATTGATAAAAATTATAGTAGACAAGAAAACATTTACAAGAAAATCTATGAATTGGAAGAACCACAAGGTAAATGTAGGAAAATAAAATTCATTTATTTATTTTTTATCATTTGGATGAAATATTGAATTCTTTTCTTTAAACGCTCTTATCTTTTTTGCAAGTCATTTTTCGAAAGAGCAAGATAATTGAAGAATTAAATGTATGTTCATACATTATGTAACTCATAGGTACCCCCTTTGAGGATCGCTCGATAAAGAAAAGAA
>NW_021410685.1:0-220 GCF_001605985.2 Dendrobium catenatum | reverse complement strand
TTTTTTACGTGGAAAACCCTAAAAAGGGAAAAACCATGAGGCCTAGCCCAGTTGAAAATGATTCCACTAGACTTTGAGTTGTTACAAAGGACTGAATCACCTCCAGGGGTGATCAAATTACAATCAATTACTTAAGTAAGACATTGAGTCTTCGACAGGACGTAAGGACTGAATGTTGAGCCCTGAGTAGGATGTCGGGTCTTCGGCAGATCGTAGGGAC
>NW_021410684.1:0-524 GCF_001605985.2 Dendrobium catenatum | reverse complement strand
TTTTCCTAACTTATATAGGTAGATTACCCCCTTAATTTGTAGTCCAAAAACTACAAATTACATTTCTTATGTGATGTTATTTGGAGCACCTTAAGCTTCAAATACCTCATTGCATGTCTCCTAGTCTATCTTAGGAGCTATCACCCACTTTCATCTTGTGTTGTGTTATGGATTTCCCTAGATCCTAAAATACATCATGCCTTAAACTCTTGAGCTTAGAAATAAACTCTAAGTTTCTCCCATTTGTTGGAATACGAAAAAAAAACCAACATATCTTTTCTCATGCAAGATATTTTAAGGCTCCTCAAGCCTTTAAACATATCATTGCATAAATCCTTTAACTTTAGGATCAATCCTAGGTTATTTCCTCTTCTTTGTTTGTTGAAATGCAAAATCAACAAACAAATGCCACTTCTCCCCCCCATGTATAATAGTTTGAAGCTTTTCCTAAAACTTCTACTTACTATCACATGGGGTTATTGAACTTAGAACCGAACTCTAAGTTCTTTCTCTCAATTGTTTGA
>NW_021410683.1:0-482 GCF_001605985.2 Dendrobium catenatum | reverse complement strand
AATAAAAATCATCCCAAGTAGTTATATATTTGCATTTGAATTAAATTTATCAGCCACACTTGGCCACACTCTTTTTATTTTAGGGGCTAAGCAGCTAAAGCACCTGTAGCAATTATATGATTATTGATTAATTAGCCCCCTCTTTACTGCCCTGCATGAGTGTGGTCACCTGCAGAAAATTTTATTAACAACCAGATCGCTCCTAACCTACGGTTAATCTAATTGTTAACCAAATCATATCTCAGAGTGCAGTAATAGTAAGTAAACAAACACACCAATGATTTTACAACCAACATGCAATGAAAATCGAGAATGCTCGTCACACAGCAGTAAGAAAATAAACACCGGCCTAACCTAAATCTAGAGTCGGTTTTCCTAACAAACAATTCTAAATGTGTGCAACAGGTTGTGTGGTTTTGATGTCCTATATAGGTTAATTATTGATTAAAGTTTTCTAATTGATTGAATTCTAATTTAAAGAT
>NW_021410682.1:0-367 GCF_001605985.2 Dendrobium catenatum | reverse complement strand
AGCTTGGGACTAAGTTCATAGGGATTAACATCCCCATCAAACTTTCAATTTATTTTCTTCATGACATAGAAATTAGTGAATTCCAAACAACTTAAAATGATTTTGATATGATTTTTCTATAAATCCTACATCCTATAAAATTAAAATCTAAATATTTTATTAAATCAAATGACATGTTATCCCTATGATACCACATATCCAAGTTAAGTGTCTTTATAAGATATTCAAGAATCCTTTTTTACTACTATTAAGAGTGATTATTTAGGATTAGCTTGAAATTATGCATGTAGGCATATTTTAAACATAATATTAGGTCTACTAGCTGATAGGTATAGTAGTGATTGTATCATCCCTCTATACTTCTTTG
>NW_021410681.1:0-280 GCF_001605985.2 Dendrobium catenatum | reverse complement strand
TGGAATTTGAAATCAAGCATTTGAATTCATCAAATAGCCAATGACTTCTCTAAGTTTTAAAAGTTTTGAAAAGAGGGGATAGCTTAATTTTTAGTAGGCTCATTTTATATCTCTTGAATCTTTGATTGGCTCTTTGAGCATCTTTTGATTTTTGATACACAATTGTGTATAATTTTGCTTTTTCAATTTGGCGTCATTGGCCTCTTTCCTTTCTAATTCTTGCAAGCTAAAAGCTCTTTTTGTAAACTCTTAAAAGAAGCTCAGTTGTGAGTATATCCTC
>NW_021410680.1:0-399 GCF_001605985.2 Dendrobium catenatum | reverse complement strand
TGGCGCCACACGTCACTTGAAGGGTCAAACGACCTCCGTTTGCCAAACGGACAGCGTCGTTGCGATCAAGAAGTCGAATTCTGCTAGGTCGAGATCCCTCGCAGTCGAACCGGATGAGATCGGTCAAAAGGGATGACCGACACCCAAAATTAAAACGCGAGGCTGATCAAACGACGTCGGATTGATGAACGGACTGCGTCATTGTGTTCGGAACACCGACAATACCCTAAATGCATTGCCAATTTGTGCAATTGAGGTTGTGCACGCAAATCGAGGCAGGCCTTTGTAAAAATTTCCCTCGGCATTGCTCAAACGACGTCTGATCGTAAAACGGATTGCGTCGTTGTGTTCAGAACACCGACAATACCCTAAATGTACTGCCAATTTGTTCAATTAAGG
>NW_021410679.1:0-200 GCF_001605985.2 Dendrobium catenatum | reverse complement strand
TAAAATAACTCATATGAGCGTTTATTGTAAAATAACTTATATGAGTTATTTTATGAGTTACTGTAAAATAACTCTCATGAGGGGTTATTATGAAAAATCTGTATGGAATAACTATTGGTCCTCTCTCTCTCATAAGGTGGAGTTATCTTGCTCAATAGATGTTTTAACTCATGAAAAGAGAAAGTGAAGGGAGAAGGGAG
>NW_021410678.1:0-317 GCF_001605985.2 Dendrobium catenatum | reverse complement strand
TGTATTTTATGTGTTAAGTGAATACTATATTTGTTTGCACCAGGGTCGTGAAGTTTATTACACCTTCCTTGGGGCTAAGTTAATAACCTTGTAAGCCTGGGTAATCCTTTAGTGTTCAATTTGATTAAGTTAATTTAATTGATCAAAAATTCTTCGATTAATAAATTTTTAATTAAATTGACTTATTTCTAGTTTTAAGGATTAAGTTAATTTAAATTTTTCATCAACCCATTCGTGGCATTATCATAGTGTGCTTATGGATCAAGCCAGTTAGCTCCATAGCTTGAGGTAGTCCATCCTATAAACTTGATTGATGT
>NW_021410677.1:0-246 GCF_001605985.2 Dendrobium catenatum | reverse complement strand
AAAATATATTGTACATATTATTTCTCATATTTTTTATATTTCTTTTTAATTATATACTTATATTTGTCAATTTTTTTGAATTAAAACTACTTATATTTTTTAGGAAAAATAAACCTATCTCGAAAATCACAATTTTGTTTAGTTTTAAATAAATGAGGAAAATATTTTTTTATTCATAAGCACTTTTAACAACAACAACAACAACAAGAATTAAATTTTGAAAAAAAAAAATGCCTTAAGATGCAT
>NW_021410676.1:0-226 GCF_001605985.2 Dendrobium catenatum | reverse complement strand
AAAACAGCCACTATTGCATCGTTTTTTTGCAATGGTTTTGAAACCACTACCAAAACCCCTTATTTGCACCGGAATTAACATACAATTGCAGCAGTTTAAACTTGTGCAACTTGCACCACTTTAAACTGCCGGCAAAGCCCACCCGTGACTTTAAGATAGCAGAATCCCTAATTTCCCTCTTCTCTCTGTGCACGTGCGATCGGGAGCGAATCCAAGCAGTTGTGAT
>NW_021410675.1:0-452 GCF_001605985.2 Dendrobium catenatum | reverse complement strand
CTTGCACCCGACTTTTGAGTGATGTCGACCTTCTACCTGGCCTCCAAGTGACACCGGTCTTTCGCCCGACTTATGGGTGACATCAGTTTTCCGCCCGATGTCGGCCTTCTGATCGGTTTTCAAGTAATACCGGTCTTCTGCCTGACTTCCATCCTCACACTTTCCTCTTACTCAGTGAGGGTCCCTAGGGCTGAACAGGGGATACCCATCTGAACAGAGCTAGGGGAAGGCCTCAGCTTGAGAAAAAAGAGAAGAGAGGGGGAGGTGCAAATTTTCATACCCCCAAGGGGGTATTTATAGTGGTGTGAGGGAGAGATGAGGAGTCATTAATTTTAAGTTATACAATAGTTATAAATTCTACCATTAATTTTAAGTTATACAATATTTATATAAAGAGGCTTTATAGTTGCATAAGCGTTATTATAATAATGTAAGCTATGCATTATATATAA
>NW_021410674.1:0-798 GCF_001605985.2 Dendrobium catenatum | reverse complement strand
TCTTCGGCAAGAGTGGAGCTCGGGTAAACCTCTCTCCCTCTCTCTCTCTCTCTCTCTCTCTCTCTCTCTCTCTCTGTGTGGACTGTGTCTTGCTAATGGTGCAGAGGGAGATGGGGATAGGGAAGAGGATGGTCAGTTCATGGATTTGAGAAGGTAGTGACTGCGGCTTGAGATCGAAAGGGAGATCATGGATATGGAAGGCTTGGTTGAGGGGAGATTGGGAGTGGGAGAGGAAGTGAGATCGCGTGGAGTGTAACAGGAGAGGAGCAACAGTCGAAGGCTTCATGTGGGTGGCCTTTTAACGACGATTTGGGCGCTCGATCGAGGCAAGATCGCAGATTTTGAGCAAGATTTCTGGGATATAGACTCGAACGGCGCCGTTTGCAGGTTAGCGGGATTTCCTGCAGGTTTTGGGGATTACGTGGATTTTTTTTTCTCTTTTTTTTTTTTTTGCTGTTGTGGTCAACACTCCCATAGCTCTACCCTACACGATCTCCTGCCGACACCCAGCTTGCGTCTCACACCCGAGCTTCCTCCCTCAATATCCTTCGACGACATCCCTTTCCTGTCAGTTTGGAAGTTACGACATTTCGACGAAAGCAGCGACGAGAGCTGCTCACCGTGAAGGTAAACCTTCTCCCTATCACGAGCTTCTTCAGCCAAATCCCTTAGACCTATCGCCTGAAAACAGAGAGTTTAACTCTCTATGTTTAACAAAATTAGGCTTAAATCTTGCTCAAATTTTAATTTATAATTAATTTTAAATTAAATATGATTAATTATAATTAGTTTATTATA
>NW_021410673.1:0-443 GCF_001605985.2 Dendrobium catenatum | reverse complement strand
CAACAAGTTGTGTGGTTTTGTTATGTCCTATGTTGAATAATTTGTTAAAGTTTTCTCTTGTTTTTGATTTGTTGAGAGGCTTAAGAAACTTTAATTTGGGTTTAAGTATTAATGTTTTGATATAAATTTTAAAATATATTTTAAGTATTAATTGATTATTATCTTTGTTTACATCATAGCCGTGAAGTTTATTTCACATTTCTTAAGGCTAAATTAAAAACCTCGTAGGCTCGGATTACCTAGTAGTAACCAATATGAGTTAATTGACTTAGTTAATTGTGAATTAATGGTTGAAATTTTTTTATTAATTTAGTTGGCTACTGATTTTGATAGGTGAGCTGATATTTCTTGAGTTTAAGTTGATTATTGAATTTTAGATTTTTTTGGAATTATTCAATGCATTAAATTATTAAGGGGTTAAAATTTGACTTTTCAATTTAAAG
>NW_021410672.1:0-273 GCF_001605985.2 Dendrobium catenatum | reverse complement strand
TCATGATTACCAGATTAGGTGTCAGGTGTGCTCCCTTATCACCTCATAGTTATTTTCTTAGCTGTGATGTAGTACATCTGTTCTCAGGTGTTAGCACCACAGTTCCAGGAGCTCTGATTTCATATTAGAAGATTAGCTTCCTGGTTCCTTTACTCACTTACTTCCAGCATTCGTACACTACTCTTAGCTGCTAGAGTGGCTCTATGAATGTTATTTTGTTGCTTTTGCTTCTCATAGGGTCCTACCCGATTAGGGTAGGTGTTACCACTGTGA
>NW_021410671.1:0-205 GCF_001605985.2 Dendrobium catenatum | reverse complement strand
ATTCTGTTCATACATTCTATTTATATTTAAAATTTCATGAGATATTATTATCTGGTTAAAGAGAACAAGCCATTTCCTTAGATTAGGGTTTTTGTTCGATAGTGCATGAACTGCACGTTCAATGGGCCGTTGATTTCGAGATCAACAGCCCAGATCGCACTAGCCAGCGGTCCATCAAAATGGCGTGGTTCGCTCGGTCGAACGA
>NW_021410670.1:0-365 GCF_001605985.2 Dendrobium catenatum | reverse complement strand
AGATTTGCTTTGCGATTTGCGTTCTCATCAACGGTATTAATTTTACACTCTTAAAGCAAAATCCAACAATCTCGTAACTTTGAACACTTTTTATTTAATTAGCAGTGTACATGATTCTTACTTCCAAAATTCTCGGAAGCTGCAGCCGGTGAATTGGTCCAACAAGCGGCTCCTCTGTCCCGCGTGATCCCACGTTCAAGTGAACAATTATTACGTCCTCCGACTGGACATAGAGGAACATCAGGTCGGAGGCAAATTCCTGTCAAAAAATGAGTTGTGCCGAGCAAATACCGAGCAATACCAAACAATAACGAAGAATATCATCATTTGAAGACCCAATACAGAGTTATACCGGGCTTTACCGA
>NW_021410669.1:0-216 GCF_001605985.2 Dendrobium catenatum | reverse complement strand
AACCACTCGGTTCAGAGGGCCCCGGGTCATAACCGTTAATCTTGCGGTGCCATTTGGAGGCAAAATCGCCGGTTAGAGGACACGTACCACGTCCTTACTGATAGGAGATTATTTAAGAATGGATCATAGTGATATTTTTGACTAGACATTTGACTCTATGTGAGCTGGAGTTATAATCAAATTTGTCCACCTCGACAAACTGCTGTGGATGGTGGA
>NW_021410668.1:0-488 GCF_001605985.2 Dendrobium catenatum | reverse complement strand
AAATATAGACAAACTTTTTATCTGAAAATAGTTTCAACATATGCAAAATTCAGAGTACATACAAAACAAGGTGCTGTGCGTCGACAGCAGATTCAAAACGACAAAATTATGTAATTTCGAAGTTCAAAGGCAATAATTAAATATTTTTTAAACATTGCTATTTTACTGTTTTGAAAATAATTGCACACAGACCCAAAATTTTCAAATAAAACCAATTCCAGAAAATGCAGAATCTAAATACGATCGAAACAAGGGGTTGTGCGTCAAAATCGGATCGAAAACGAGAGAGTTATCAATTTTCTAAGTTTAAAGGTAATAAAAGGATTTTAAAATAATTTAAAATGATAAATAATTGATATACTAATTAAATAAAGCTGAAAAGTAAATTTCAAAGCTATTGAAACAATAGGAAATAATTTAATCCTAATATAATTATTAATGCAATAAAAAAAATAATTTTATAATATAATAATAATAAAATAATCAAA
>NW_021410667.1:0-249 GCF_001605985.2 Dendrobium catenatum | reverse complement strand
TCTTTGTGAGCATAAGTAAATTTTGATTTGTCCACCCCGGCAAACTGTTACGGAGGGTGGATGGATTTTGCTTTAAGCGCTTGATAGTCTATTTCAATTTTAAATATTTTTGGAATTTTGGGATTTTGAGATTTTTTTGTAATTTTCTGGGATTTTGGGTGGAGCTTGGATTTTAGAGACATTTGGGATGGCATTTGAAGATATTTGAGAACCCCTCCGGTTGAAATAAGCAATCAACACGGCCATCAT
>NW_021410666.1:0-321 GCF_001605985.2 Dendrobium catenatum | reverse complement strand
AAATGACGGAAGATTTGACGTTCGGCTGGAGCAACTGAACAACGCCATACGCACATTTGACGTTCGGTTGGAGATGCTCTTAATGATTTGATGAGTTGTAAAAATGAGAGATATTACATGAAGTTAGTATAAGAGAAAAATAATCGGAATAGAGAGAGGGAGAGAGACAAAGAAAATATGAGAGATGTGAGAGAGAGAAATTACGAGAAGAGAGGGCCGATTTTAGATACATAATATTATTTAATTTCAAAGTATAAAATATAATAATTAAATATTATTTGTTTTTTTAACTATATATAATAATATTTAAATATCAATTTT
>NW_021410665.1:0-353 GCF_001605985.2 Dendrobium catenatum | reverse complement strand
GACTGACGCCTTTAACTCCTTGTACTTTTATTCTCTCAACCCGTACCATTCCTCGCAGTTCATGCAAATAAATAGGAAAAATAGGGATTAGAAAGCACATTTGATAATCAATAATAATATGATTGAAATTTACTAAAAATAAAAGACGTACCTTTCTTCGGGCTTGAACACTAGCTTGGTTGAATTTCCTTTTGAAACCTTTACTTTTGGAAGTATACTTTATATCCTTTCAATATTTACTTCCACTTTTCCAAACTTACGCAATTTTTACAAAAACAAACACTTTACCTTTCACATTTGCACATTTCACCATTCTTAAAATCATACTCTACACTCTTTCTTATCAAAATACT
>NW_021410664.1:0-439 GCF_001605985.2 Dendrobium catenatum | reverse complement strand
ATATATAACATGTATAAACTTATACATAATGTGTATTATTTTTATTTCTATTTTGTAAAATGTTTGTACATATCATGTATAAACTTGTACATAGTGTGTATAATATTTGTATATTGCATGTAAATCTTGCACATAGTGTGTATAAAACTTATACATAGTATTTATAATGCTTTTACACAGTGTGTACAAACTTATACATAATATATATAATGCTTGTATATGTTATATATAAACTTATATATAGTATATATAATATTTATACATAGCATGTATAAACTTGTACATAGTATGTAAAATGCTTGTACATAATGCGTATAAACTTTTATAATTCATGCATAAGGCTTGTATATATCATGTATAAAGTTATACATATTATGTATAATATTTATACATACCATATATATAGTGTGTATAATACTTATATATAGCGTGTATAAAC
>NW_021410663.1:0-236 GCF_001605985.2 Dendrobium catenatum | reverse complement strand
TTCCCCTCACGTCTCCTCACTAAAATTCAGTTTCAGAAAAACTGAAATTTTTCTGAAGTCCTTTCTCCTACTCGAGCACTTCTCTAGAATTGGCTTGAGATCTCCACCCAACTCCTCCTTTCAATTCAAGAAATCTGATTTTATGTCAATGTAATTCCTGGATGTGGCCGTGAATTACAACAGCCTAAGAGTAATGTTCTGCCGTCTCCAGTAAGCCCGGATGGCTGCATAAGCCT
>NW_021410662.1:0-548 GCF_001605985.2 Dendrobium catenatum | reverse complement strand
GGTAGGGGAGGGGGAGAACAAGAGGTGGATAAGGAGACAAGAAGATAAAATAAAGCCACGAGTCGCAGACGCTTCCAACGACTGATGGGTAATGCACTTTGCTCACCTTGAGCTCAATCACCCTCCCCTAGCTCTCATGCAAGAAGAAGAAGAAGAAAAGAAAATTTCTATTAATCAATCATTGACCTCATACAAAGTAGAAGACCACACTATATTGGTCTCATCAAAAGAAAATAAAATGACTCAAATGCCCAAAGGGCTACAACAATAACTCAACATCCATAAGGGCAAAATAGTAAACTGAAAATCTGAAATTAAAAGATACATGGAAAAACATCAGAAATATAAGCTCCTAATTATAGTCGTCGATCTACGATTCATTCGCCGGTAGACCTGCCTAAAATGTCTGTCGATGACCTCATCACTTACACTTTTTTTTCATTGAGACGTACACCTCAAGGCAGTTTGAGGCGATGCCTCATTTCAATTGTTCTTTTTTTTAAATCGGTCGAGTTATACGATGACTACAAGCTTTTGCACACTAATAG
>NW_021410661.1:0-243 GCF_001605985.2 Dendrobium catenatum | reverse complement strand
ACTTCGTCCCGGGACGAAGTGGCTCTGGACGAATTTTGTCCAGACGAGAGTAATTAACGTCCCCGGCGACTTGTCCTCGGTAGAATTTTCGTCCAGACGAACCATGCAGCCAAAACTGTTTTCCTTGAACAACCTGTACCGATCGTCCCGGACGATCCAACTTCGTCCGGACGAACCTGGAGCAAAAATTGATGTTACATAAGATACTCCTCAGTCATTTCTGGAAGGGCCTGTTTCATTTAC
>NW_021410660.1:0-2644 GCF_001605985.2 Dendrobium catenatum | reverse complement strand
ACTCATGATATCAATTGAATGCAATTTAAACCTTTGATTTATATTATATAACTTGAGTTATTTCTTCATAGCAATGGATTCAAAGCATCACTTACATTCCATTTGTGTTTAAAATTGTAGCGCATAAAAAGAGGCTATGCTTTAGTGAATGTTTCACATTTTTCAGCAGGATGGCATTATGCTTACAAGGGAGCTATGATGAGGTCGACACTAACACCGTGTAGATATGAGACACACCCTGATATCGCTATAGGTGAGGCATGCTCCTCCTCAAAATTTTTTTTTTTGGAATGCTTTAAAAAACAGATTGTAATAATAAGAAAAACTTGCTCCAGTCGCTCTATAAAATATCATTAAAACTGCTTGTTTCATCTCCCCTAATAGCCCACTCTTGCATGACATCACTATATGTAACCGTTTCCACATGACTTTCTCAACGCACCACATGCCACCATCTTGTTGTGTAGTCACATCCTGGTTTGTTGCGTTGTCACCCACAGCCCCATTCTTGCTAGGCCGTTGTTACTCTACATCTCTTCCTCCACCTATATTTCTTTTGCTAGTGACATTTGAGATTTTTTTATTTTCTTATACCTTAAAAATTTTTTTCCTTATTTGTTTAGTTTTTTTTTTAATATTTTAGATTTTCAAGGTTTTGAAATTGGACCGGACAAACGAACCGGAGAAGGAGAGGTTCGCGCGTTCGATATCGGTCGAACGGGTCGACCGGGTAGTTGACTTGTAGATAAATAATAATCTGTATTATTATAAAAAATTAATAAGAATTAATTATATTAATGAAATATAATAATTTCAGATAAATTATTGTTTAATTTATATTAATATAAATATATAATTATTTTAAACTCTCAACATAAAATTATAAATATAATTAAATATATTTAATACAAAAAAATTCTTCACTATTGAAATACACACTAAAATTTTTAGAGGTTTGAAAAAAACTGAAATTTGTAAACTTTTTTAACATAAGGAGTAATTTATTTGATAAAAATAAAATATTATTAATCAAAAAAAAAATGGAAAATAAAAATTTCCCATTAACAAACTAAAAAAATAAATATGAGTGACTTGCCAGATAAGATTAATTCCCAAATATATTTAGATATTATTATTATAATAATCTATTCAATGTAATTGTTTACCGTGGAGCGGCTTAACGAACAAAATGGAATCATACATAATCTTTCCTCTAAGTAATATAATAAAAAATAAAAAATAAAAAAATAAATATATCAATCGAAGAAAAATAATATTATTCATTATTATGTTAAAAATTATTAAAAAAAATGTTAAAAAAGTATGTTAATTAGTGTATTATATGCAACTATAAGAAAAAAAATTTTTTACTTGTATGGTTTTAGTCCCACATTCACTTGGGAAGTTTTTATCTTTTGTAAAGTAATAACCTTTTCTTGTTTTACTCATTAACAATAGCGTCATGTTGGGTAATAAATGACATATGAGGATGATTAAATTAATATTTATCTTGTATTTAATATTAAATTTAAGAGTGTGGTGGTAGTTAATGAGATATTTATATTTTGTATTTAATATTAATTTAATTTAATTTAAATGTACTTTATATTAAAATATTTGAAACAGCTACCTTGTTTAAAAACCAGAACCAGTTCGCCGGTTCACTGGTTTAAGTCGGGCAGTTCTCTGCCAACAACGGCCAATTGAAGCAAAGGCGGTTTTTCAGGGTTGGAAACCGAACACCCTCAAATATCGGTTCGACGAAGTTGAACCAATCGGGTCTGTCCGACAGAATATATAGTTCGGTTCGCGTTTATTAAGCAATTGTTAGATTTTAGAACTTTTTATTTTATGATTTTCTAGATGGTTTGCAGTAATGAGAAAACTTAGATGTAAAAATGTTAAGAAAGATTCAACATAAAATATTATAGCGTTCAAGTTCGCAATTTGTGAGGATTGTGATAAGTCATTTGTTAAAATGTTTAGATATTGTGATAAAGTTATTTTGTGTTCTCATAAGAATATTTGCACCATTGTCAAAGTTTGTCAGAAAAGATGCCAAAAAAAGTGCTATGTAGCCATATATATTGAACAACAGTGACTGCAGCTAAGCATTTTGATGTCGCTATATGTACACTATATATTGGATCTTTATTATGATAGGAGATCAAAAGATCAAAAGAACTTGAACACATATTGAAGTTATTATCATGTTAGATAGTTGACCTAATTTTAAAAATAGAAGCTTTATCAACATTTTAATTAACAATCTTTCCAATATTATTTTTTTTTTAATTTAATAAAAGCAACAGATTTAGTGAATGATTTAGAGTATATTCTTAGACTTATTAATTAGTCATTGGCAAGATTGGTGAGCATTTAGTTTACATGTTGTTACCAATAATTGTAGTGCCTATAGGGTGCTAAGGAATATATTGCTGGAGAAGAAAAAGCATAGGTATTAAACTCCATATGTGGCACATTGCATAGACTTAATTCTTGAAAATTTTGGAAAGTTGCTTCAACTCAGGAATTTTTTTTTTAAGAAAGACCTATTATGTCCTAAAGCAACTAGATTTGCTGCATCCTCATTGAATCTACGATCCATCTTGGAAGTAGTTCATACTTTGGAGGCTATGTTTGC
>NW_021410659.1:0-200 GCF_001605985.2 Dendrobium catenatum | reverse complement strand
AGTGAATCTTGGACCAACAAAGCCAATTTCATGAAGGTCATTGCAAATGAGAAATTGTTTCATCTCTTTAGACCCCAAAGAGAAATAAAATCTTCTTCCACCCCTCTTATCTTCCTTAGTGAGTAAACAATTAAAGTCGCCGCCCAAAATTAATAGTATATCAAATTTGGAGTATTTACTCAAGCTTTCCCACAAACTCC
>NW_021410658.1:0-285 GCF_001605985.2 Dendrobium catenatum | reverse complement strand
ATGGAACCTTTTTAAATCAAACAAAATATATAAAGGACATTTTTAAGAAATATGAGATGGACAAAGCTAAGCCAATTAACACTCCAATGACTTCTAGTGCTATATTGGATAAGGACCCAAGTGGTAAGTCTGCTGATCAAAAGAAGTATAGAGGCATGATTGGATCTTTACTTTAATTGACTGCGAGCCGACCTGATATTATGTTTAGTATTTGCCTTTATGCTAGATTTCAAGCTGATCCTAAGGATTCCCATCTGACTGTAGTTAAGAGAATTTTTAGATACC
>NW_021410657.1:0-225 GCF_001605985.2 Dendrobium catenatum | reverse complement strand
TTGTATTGGTATGATAAATGCATTATTTCATTAGTAGTTTGGAAGGGGGTTATTCATAAAAAGGCAAAAAATGAGTATTGTCAATAGATTGCCTTAAAACTTGTAAGACAATATTTCTTCATCAATTGGTTTTCCTTGTTGACTCTGAGTAAGTGGTAAGGGTATTTCAGCGGCTATTGGAGAAGGAGTCAAATATGCAATCTTTAAATGACTCAAAATAATGGA
>NW_021410656.1:0-216 GCF_001605985.2 Dendrobium catenatum | reverse complement strand
AAGGTCCCCTTGGACGAAGCAACCCATGGCTGCCGAATAGGATCCTTCTGTCAGGTTGGGTCGACTACCTCCTCTGACTAAGTAGACCAGGGACCACGATGGCCCGGGATGACGGAACCATGGGATCTTGATCGGGTCCATCTTCCATTCCCCCACCATCCGCTTTAAGTGCAAGATGATGCAATTTCTACTTTTAAATATCAAAATCTTCAAATC
>NW_021410655.1:0-410 GCF_001605985.2 Dendrobium catenatum | reverse complement strand
ATACTAATATACTTTGCCTTTGGATGAAGCATTTTTCGTAACTTATCCTTAATTTCAAGCTTCAAATATTAGAGAAATTATTCTATACGGTCACTGAACGGTTTAGAGGCAAATCAGAACGCTCCCATCGCCCGGTATCAAGTGACACACAGTAGTAGTATACATGAAAAAAAAAGCATTCTAATTCGCCTCTAGACACCCTTCAGTGACAGCACACAGGATAATTTCACCACATATTTGAGGGATTATTTTGTTCGGACACCGGACGGGAGAACCGTCCGGTTCCGCGCTCGATATCGAGTACATTTTTTGAAATGATGTGACATATTTTTATTGATCTCCCATTGATCTCCCAATAAATCTTCGGAACCCTCACTTAATAATTTTTCCACGTAATGAGGATTGGTTAA
>NW_021410654.1:0-3117 GCF_001605985.2 Dendrobium catenatum | reverse complement strand
GAGGTCAGTCGCTTTTTCGTGAAGTTTGGATATTATGTATATAATAAATTATAATGTTGGTTCTCATAAACTAAAGTTTTGTTACAGGAAAGCGCACCTCGCGAAAAAAGGATCTCGGGAATAAGCTCAATACCTCTCATTGTGGAGCTGCTATATCTAACGAAAATGAAGCTCTGGATCAACCATCAAGTCTGACCAGAAGTGGGAGTGATGTAGAATAATTACTTAAGTTTTTAAGTTCTTCATTGTAGAACGTGATAGTCTCTCTCCACTTTTTATTAGAATAAGATATTTATTTTAATGAAACTATTTGTAACTTGCAGGGATGATTTCTTACGAGTTAGAGAAAGTAGGCAGATGTTTTTTTGGGTTTAATTTCGTGTCCCTACTCTGGTTCCAGGCGAAATCATATCTCTTTTCTTGAACTGCACTCTTTTCAATATACATTCTGTGAAGTGTACTACTTAAGGAACTCTGTGATACAGCGAATGCTTTGTTAGAGTGTGTAGAGAACAGGATGGGGAGGGTGATAATATTTATGGCAGGTAGGCGTCGTCAACAAGACTGTTAGCATATTGAGCGTACAGCAGGACTCTCGTCCCCTCGATGCAAATTAACTCTCGGCGTATGTGGATCCGTGACGCACTGAAATGAATCTTTTATAGTCAGAGGAGTATGCAGCACTTACTATAGAGTCAATTGAAGAGATGAGAAGTATCGAGGGGTTCTACGCAATGAAAAATACTAGAAGCCACGAGTTTGTCAAATGCATAACAGAGCTGGGAAAAAACAACGGAGAGGTCAGAGGGAGTCCAACTCGGTATGGAGCAGCCGGACGGCATCTGTGCGTCCAGTGGAGGATACGCTTGCAAATGACCCATGAGTGTACTCGTGTTATTAAGCGTTCCTGTTTAATATGTGTTATTAATAAATAGGAAACTGTTAATCACTATACATGATACTCGGTCGCGATCCCTGCTCGTCCGAACATATATTCTCACAGGACAGCAATCTCTGTGATCGGATACGTCCTGCGTGATTTTCGCCCTGACTCGTGTGTGAACCTGACTGCCTCCATCTCTGCTAGTTGTTTCCTGGTGATCCCGCATTCCTGTGCTTGGATGACCGTACTATAGCTCCGCGCTCGCTCGATGTCCTCACCTAACCAAGTCAGATATAATTCCCTCTTTCTGCACGCTTCTAGACTCTTCTAGGGGTGTTGCATCCGTCCAATTTCACGGCAGGACGTGCGCTGTCAATGTGTTTCTCGTTTCTTCAGTGGGGTCGCTCAGCAGCGTGTCTCCTTGCGCGTGGCGGCTAACACCCGCTGGTCCTCTGTCGCCGCGCCCGGACGGCTGCGGATATGACCTACGCTGCTGCAAGACCGCGCTACGCGCCACGACGTCGGAGTCTGAACGGATATAGCCGCCGCTGGCGGTGTGTAATTATGTCATGCTCACCGGCGCCCTCGGTGCCTGTCCGCGGGTAACGTGCGGCGGGGTCGCTTACCGACGGTCACCGGCGGTTCTACGATGGACGCACGACGGTTTAAAACCGTCCGGTTAATACCGACGGCTTATAACCGCCGCAACCGCCGGTAAGTTACGGCGGTCTAACGGCGCCGTGGTCGGCGGTCTAATGACCAGACGACGCCAGGTTTAACCGCCGGAACACCGCGGTACTAGCTGACCGACGGTTTTCGGCGGTTACATAACCGGCGGCCAACCGCCGACAGACCGACGGGTTGAAATTCGTTATTCACCGGCGGTATGGGCCGCCGGAAAACCGCCGCAAAAATAAACCGCCGGTAAAAGGCCGTCGGGATTTGTTTCCTACGCCATTTTACGCGGTCACTAAACCGCCGTTAGACCGCCGGTATTTTTTGTAAAACCGCGGAAATCTTACACTAACCGCCGGAAAAACCGCCGAGTTTTCATTGTTTTCCTGGTAGTGTATGGAATTCCCTGTTAGATTATATTTTTTTTACTAAGATGATAGGTTATCTCAGGTTATGGAAGGAGTATTTAAGAAAGGTTTAGGATCTTAGTTAAATTTCAGTGCAACCTTTCATCTTAGATAAATGGACAATCTAAGAGAGTGATTCATATTTTAGAAGACCTCTTAAGATTTTATGTTTTGGACATTAGAAAAAGATGAGAAGATCACATTCCTTTGATTGATTTTTCCTATAATAATAGTTTACAAGAAAGCATTTTCATGGCTCCATATGAAGCTTTATATTGGAGGAAGAAATACCATATCTTGGAATGGAGCAAAAAAAAAAAAGAAATTAATCAGTTTTAAGCTAGTGGACAGAAATACTGCAAATATCAAGTTAATTAAAAAGAGATCTAAAAAAGCTCAAGACAAGCAGAAGAAGTACTTTGACCCAAAGCATAAGTCTATTGAATGTCAAATTAGAGATTTTGTTTATTTCAAGGTTAGCTCGATGAAAGAAGTAAATTTGGGAAAGATGGCATGTTAAGCCCTCAATTCATTAGACTCTTTGAAGTGATTGAATGAATTAGAATGTCTACTTATAGACTAATTCTATCGGATCACATGTCTTATATTCACAATATATTTTATGTATCGGTGTTAAGGAAATGGGTATCTAATATATAATAAAGACTCCCTAATGCAGAATTAGAAGTGCAACCAAATTGAGCTATAAGGAAGAACCTGGGAATATTATGCCCTTTTTTATTAAGTAAAGAAATAAGCAAATCATAATGGTTAAATTCCAATGAAAGCATAGGATATAAAGGGAGATAACTAGGGAGAATGAAGTTGAAATGAAGTGTTTGTATCTACAACTATTATGATTGAAATATAAAGGATAGCATTTTCTATGAGGAGGGGATATTATAATATCTGTCATATGAAATTTAGGTAATAATTTGCATATCATTATAATTTTAACTAATTCAGTCATTTTTGAAGGTTCGTTAGGGATGTTAGGCCCTATGAACTGGCCCAAAGCAAATTAAGAGAAAGAGGTGAATTGGAAAAAAATATATCTTTCAATCAAAACACAAATCAAAACTAATGTCACCACAAAGAAAACTAAATGCAGAACCTAAATGCGGAAGTAATAAAGGAAAGAACACACCAGAT
>NW_021410653.1:0-429 GCF_001605985.2 Dendrobium catenatum | reverse complement strand
AATTGCCCAACAATTGCACCTTCCCAAGAAGAAATTGTTAGATTGTGTTACAAGATGGAATGCTACATATGCAATGCTATCAACTGCATTAGAGTTTAAAGAAGTATTTCCTAGATTTCAAGATAGAGATTCATGCTATTCTACCTGTCCTACTGAGGAGGAATGGAGAAAGTTGGAAGATGTATGCTCATTTCTTGAAGTGTTTAATCAAACAACTGAATTGATTTCAGGTATATTTTTCTGAATGTTAATAATATTCTTATTTTTCCCCCAATATATTCTTATAAATTTTTCTTTAATATTTTAGGTACCGAGTACCCCACATCCAACATATTCATGTCTGAGCTTTGGGGAATAAAGGAGATGTTGGATGATAATTGTTTACATGGAAGTGCACACATTAGAGACATGGCAAGAAAAATGAAAGAT
>NW_021410652.1:0-262 GCF_001605985.2 Dendrobium catenatum | reverse complement strand
GTAAGAAATAAAGTTTGAAAATTAACTTCAAGGCCAAGAGATCAAAGCATAGTTAGAACTAAGTGGGTATTCAAAAATAAAATGAATGACTCAGGAATAGCCATTAGAAATAAGGCTAGATTAGTTGTTAAGGGGTAAAATCAGATTGAAGGAATTGATTTTGAGGAGACTTTTGCCCCTGTAGCTAGACTTGAAGCAATTAGGGTTTTGTTAGCCTTTGCTCTGTTTAAGGGTTTCAAATTATTTCAAATGGATGTGAAAA
>NW_021410651.1:0-1001 GCF_001605985.2 Dendrobium catenatum | reverse complement strand
TGATTGACATAAAAATTATACAATAATTATAATTTTACTAGTAAAATATATAATATTTTAAATCAGGAAATTTCACCATTGAATATTTTGAATATGATTCTTGCTACATCAATATAGATCGGTTTGATCAAGCACAAATCTCTATGCATATTTGAATTAAAAACTTGTAGAATATAATTCAAGACCATCCTTACTCTAATTTTAACAAAGTATAATTAAATTGATAGCTTTGACAACCCAATGATACCAAAAATAATATGATCTATGTCCAAACAAACCTAGATCAAGAGCTTAAAGCATAGTTGAGAGTTTTGAGAAATCAATTGGAGGATAAAATGATATCTAAATTTAGTATAATTTTAATCAAATCGAGCATCTCGAAAAGGCAAATCCAACGAGACAAAGATTGCTTAATTCCAATAACATCATGATTTCAATGTTAAATAATAGCTTTATATCAAATAAATTAATATGGGTCATTTGATGGAGTGTTTCAAATTTTTTTCATATTTATGGGGCACATCATTTAAGAAAATCTATAAATAGACTCTCACTCTTTACAACAAGAGAATGCTATAGCTTGAGATTCAAAAGAGTTTAAAGGATTGAAGAATTTCGGAGCTTCATCCTGACCACCATCGTTCAGCTATTGATATCGGTCCACCACTTGCCTACCTTCATTAGACTACAATCGCCTAACATCTATTGTCGAACTATCTCCACCCAAACACTATCATTAGATCATAACCATCGTCAGATCATGCCAATGTACCGCCCCTAGATCGCCATTGTCGGAAAGCCACTGCCTAACCACCATCGATGGACTTCCACTGCCCAATTATTAGTGTATAATCATAATGATCATTAGATCTCCACTATATGACTGTCATTGCCCAACCTATACTATTTGATAATTATCATATGGTTATAATCATCTGAACTCCTTTCAACTCATATTAACCCTGCAATATTTTCTACTAGCTATCAAAACTCTTGTAATC
>NW_021410650.1:0-503 GCF_001605985.2 Dendrobium catenatum | reverse complement strand
TCTCTCCCTCACTATCTCTCTCTCTTGCACTCTCTTGCTGTCTCCCTTCATTCTTCTTGCACTCACTTACTCTCTCTAATGCTCCTTGCTCTCTCTCTCTCAATCTCACGCTCTCTCTTACTCTCTCTCTCTTTCTCTCTCCCTCACTCTCTTGCACTCGATTGCTCTCTCCCTTCCTCCTTCTTGCTCTCTCTCTCCCTCTCCCTCTCTCTCTCTTGCTCTTCCACTCTCTCTTGCTCTCTTTCTCTTATTCTCTCTCTCTCTCTCCCTCTCTCTCTCTTGCATTCTCTTGCTCTCTCCCTTGCTCATTCTTTTTCTCTCTCTCTCTATCTCTCTCTCTCTCTCTCTCTCATGCTCTCTCCCTTGCTCGTTCTTGCTCTCTATATCTCTATCTCTCTCTTGCTCTTTCTATCTCTCTCTCTCCCTCCCTCGCTCTCTTTCTCTTACTCTCTCCCTGGCTCTTTCTTACTCTTTCTCTCTCTCTCTCTCTCTCTCTCTCTCTC
>NW_021410649.1:0-999 GCF_001605985.2 Dendrobium catenatum | reverse complement strand
ATAGTAGTGGAGGTAAAGCCATAACCGAATTCAAGGATACGTGGACGGTGATCAGCGGCTGCATCAGTGCATGAATTTGAACAACATATTAGTCAAAACTTAAAAAAATATAGTTGTATTGACAGCAAATGTATTGGCATGTTATATATGATGCATTGAGTCTTTGGCCAAAGCGTAGCATTCTATGCCATTAAGTTTTGCTTGGTAGCGAGTTGAAGAAGATTGGATTATAAAATTAGAAATAGTAAATTCATCACATACAGTTGTAGTAGATATTATTGAAAAAATTAGGCCGATGTTGATGATCAAGAGATTGAAGACTTGTGATGAAGTTTGGATGACTATGATTGGCAAATGACAACTAAATGGTGGTGGTCGACAGACGGTAGTTGACGATAACGATCACATGATGATGATTGGATAATGATATTGAGCAATAATACTTGAGTGTGTGTGATGCCAGTTGGGTGATGGTGGTTGTTGATGGTGATCATTAGTGTCAAATTTAGGAATGTCTTATGAGCTCTTCAAATAGCCAAGCTCTCATAAATTTCAAGTTTTAGCCTCCCTTCATGTGGATAATGAGGTCTATTTATAGTTTTTTTAATAGTGATATTTTGATAGTTTTAGACAATACCAAAACACTACATCAGACGACTCATTTTGATTATGAGTATATGAGATTCATAGAAAATTTGATCTTTTGATTAAGGTAAAAAAAAAAATTCAACTATGCTTTATATGCTTGATTTAAATTCACTAGGACTCAGATCAAAACATTTTGGATGTCGTTGGACTCATCTCGTCAAGACAGTCACTTAGATTATAAGTTTTTTGAAATAAACATTCAAAATGAGAAAGTTTTAATTGAAAGATTAATCAATAACCGTACTTGATTGGATTGATTTTCTAGCTAATGATATGCAAAATGCACCTGTTTGTCTTGCTAGCAAAGATGAACTTTGTTATGACAGACGATGGTAGACTACTCCATCGACA
>NW_021410648.1:0-251 GCF_001605985.2 Dendrobium catenatum | reverse complement strand
ATTAAGTAAAATATTTAATAATAAATTTATAAAATATATTATTTAATTTAATATTAGCCAAACTGACTTTTGAAAACTGGCACCAGTTAATCGGTTTAGAAAATTCAGGACATGTTTACGATTCAACCGGATGAATTGGTTGGTTTGATTTTTAAAAAATTGGTTAAAACTACTAGTTTTGGAATATTTAAAGTTATTTGATTGGTTAGCAAAGATTATTTTTATCAAGGCTTTGAGAATCAGATCGGACA
>NW_021410647.1:0-240 GCF_001605985.2 Dendrobium catenatum | reverse complement strand
ATAATGAGTATATCCTTTCCACATTTCTTCAAAAAGATAATTGTATCCACACTTCCTTTTTCAAAAGATATTTCAAGTAGGAAGATGCTCAGCCTCTCATACCAAGCCCTAAGTGCCTGTTTCAATTCATATAATGCATTTTTCAACTTAAAAATATGATTTGGGTATTTAGAATTTTCAAAGACTGGAGGTTGTTCTACAAACATATCCTCTTAAATTACCCCATTTAAAAAGGCACTT
>NW_021410646.1:0-864 GCF_001605985.2 Dendrobium catenatum | reverse complement strand
TAGCCAATTTTAGAAAGTCCCGGGTCCTCCTAGGAACAAAGCTAAGGGTCCAAAAAGTTACTATAGGAAAAAGGCTAAGTCTGGGTCTCCTAACACCTTAGGAAAATACTAGACCTTAATACAAGTAATTAGATAGGTAGTAGGCTAAAATTGGAGTTTTCTAAGCAAAGTTATGAATTTTCTAAGTTTCGGGCCTTAAATGAACTAGGTTGACCAAAAGGTTGACTTTCTAATCTAAGCCATTTTCTGGAAACCTAAGATTTTAAATAAATAATAGGCCCTAATAAGAGTCTAATTCAAGTGAGTTTGCCTAATTTGGAATTTTCTATAATTATTTATGGATTTCTAAAGATGGGGTAATTTAAGGGAATTTCTAAATTTCCTAATAAAGGGCTGTTTTTATTGTTTTGATCCAAATCAGCTCTAAACTAATTGGAATCACTCCCAAAGGTTAGGGATGACTTGAGAAGGTTCTCCCAAGAGTTTGGGAAAAATTTGAGATTTTTAATAATTTTAATGAATTATTAGGGGCAAAATGGTGAATTCCACCTATAGTCAAATTAGGGGTCAATCTAAAGTCAAACTTAAAAACCTTATTTATCTGAGGTCAAGGATCTGATTTTGGTCAATTTGAGGTATTATAGGTAATTTTATGACCTAAAATGTATTTATTGTAATTTTTGGAATGTCTCGGGGCCTTATTCAGCAGGTTAATTAGGGTTAGTTAACAAAGGGGTCTAACAAGCCCTAAATATTCCTAGAAAATTCTGGGATGTTTCAGATGTCATTAAGTTTAAGTGTTGAAGTTTTCATGTCAATCCAGGGTCTATCCTAGCCCCTAAAAAATTTCTACGTTCGCTAGAC
>NW_021410645.1:0-469 GCF_001605985.2 Dendrobium catenatum | reverse complement strand
AAATTTGAAAGAATTGTATGTTTTATCTTTTTGATATTATCTACTAGAGCTTTTATAAATCAATAATTAGTGCAAAAATAAGAAAATAATAAATTAGTGATAAAAAAATACATTAGTATGAGCATATAGGTGTCAATGTCATTATTCTTTCCAATCTTATCATTCACATGAAATCAAAACACTTATTACACACACATTTCTTTATCAATACTATCAATGCTATCAGTCCTATGGATGTATCAATCCTATCACTATAGGAAAATCACGTATTTCGGGTAGCCTTTTCCGGCGGAAATTGAGCCTTTTCCGGCGGTTTTGTAATTTCCCGGCGATTTTCCGGCAGTTAAAATTCCTCCGGAAAAAATGGCGTCGGAAAATAAATTCCGGCGGTTATTTCCGGCGGCCATTTATTCTGGCGGCTTGCCGGCGGTCTTAAACTGCCGGTCAAATTAAAAAGAAAATAAAAAAA
>NW_021410644.1:0-666 GCF_001605985.2 Dendrobium catenatum | reverse complement strand
TGATAGAATCTCCGACCTTTCCCTTCAACCCAAACACTATGAGGAAGCTTGCTATCCAATTGGATCCGGACACATGCACTTCCAAATTCTCTCCTTCCCCATTGGAACATGTTTCCATCAATCAAATATGGTTTTCCAACCATTGATGCAATCCTACACATACTGATATTATCCCAATATTGAAAAGGTAGATTTGGCAATCTAATCCAAATTGGAGCCGTCAAGCCTTTTAAAGAATTTGTAGAAAAATGTTGAGAACATTTATCCATACCAAAAATTTTGTCGTTGACAAACCATGGACCTTTTGTCATCACTGCTTCCATGTGTTCTGGTTCATAAAATGAACATAACACCCATCCCATGCCTAGCATAGTTAAATGAAATTTTCCAAATTGCATCCACTGTCTCCTGAGCTCAGAGCTAATAATTCTTAATGGAGGATCCCCTCCAAAAACCTTGATGACAATTGAGTTGCAGAGTTTTTCTACATTTTCTTTTTCATTTTGCTCATGTAATTGCATGGTCACGCCGTCTTCAACAATGAAATTTTCAAGCTGTAGATCCGATACTTTGATATTTTACTTTTTCCTCCACGCATTTTTTGTTTCTCCTTCGTGATCTCCATTCAAACTTGGAACAACATCACCACCGATTCCTTTATCAGCT
>NW_021410643.1:0-382 GCF_001605985.2 Dendrobium catenatum | reverse complement strand
TATATATATATATAGTTAATGACAAAGAAAAGGACCTTCTTTTGAGCATTTACAATACTAAAGTTACTGCCATTTAATTAACAACATGACCCTCGGGCAGCCTTCGCCGCTCATCAGCAAACCACCTCGCTGCATTGTCCTGATTGTCACCGAGCATTTCACCATCGGAGCCCTCGCAATTTTTTTTTGTTTCTTGCTTTCCACCGAATTATAAAAGTTTGTCACTACTAATTAATCAGGTTTTTGCAGTACTTTTTAGGAACTACTATAATAATTTAAATACCTACCAATTTATTTGCAGCACTAATGATCTTTTTCTATAAAGTTTCAACTTTCAAGCAATGCTTTTCCACTGAATCGCGGCGAAGGTAACGATCTTTTT
>NW_021410642.1:0-211 GCF_001605985.2 Dendrobium catenatum | reverse complement strand
TCGAATTCCGACGACGTCGAAATTTCACTTAAGTTCATCGCGGCGCATCGATATGCGTGCGACACACTCAAATGACGAATTTCGGATTTTACAATTCTCCCCTCCTAATAAAATTTCGTCCTCGAAATTTAAAACAAGCTTAAGAAATCATGCCTTAGTCAAATAGGTGAGGACAGCTCTCCCTCATCTCTGATTCTTTCTCCCATGTAGC
>NW_021410641.1:0-379 GCF_001605985.2 Dendrobium catenatum | reverse complement strand
GAAATAATGAAAGGCAAAAAATCTCATGGGTAGATCTAATTTCTGAAGCATCGAACCAGGAGAGAGATAATGGTTAAAAGCATTTGGTGTTTTTGTGTTGTATTTTTATGTTTTTCTTTTTTATTTTTGTGTTTTAGTTTTGTTTATTCTTTGAAATTTTTATTTTCGTGAAAGTTTTTCTCTGATCAACATACACGTTCACTTTTCTAAAAATAAAAAATCTACTTCCTGATTTTTCTTGAAATCTTTGGTAAATTGTATTTGACTTCCCTAAAACAGTCAAAGGAAGGAAACTCATGTTTTTGACTCTCAGTCTCTATTTCCTAAAAGAGGTTATTCTATTTTTTATTTAAAATCTTTTTCATCTTTTAAATTAGTC
>NW_021410640.1:0-286 GCF_001605985.2 Dendrobium catenatum | reverse complement strand
ATTTTTTGATGCTTCCATCTGAATTGTACTTCACTTTATAAATCCACTTCAGACCAATTGGATCTTTTCCTTGTGGCACATCAACAAGTTCCCAAGTGTTATTTTTCTCAACACTTTGAATCTCCTCTTTCATAGCATTTTCCCATTCTTCTTTTCCACAAGCATCTTCATAGCATAATGGTTCTGTAACCATAAGGGCAAATGTATAATCATAAAACTCATGCAAAGATCTCATCTTTCTATGTTGCATCTCTTCAGATGTGCTTGAATCTACTGATCTTGGACT
>NW_021410639.1:0-235 GCF_001605985.2 Dendrobium catenatum | reverse complement strand
CGAAACGTAGTCGAGCGTGGAACGCCGGCGGCAATCAGGCCAGAACTTGCTCCCAGCATTAGTGGCATGGTGGCTACTTAGCTAAGGGGGGAGAGAGAGAGGGCAAATTATTGGGTTCGGACACCCGACGTGCTCGGAACCTAATGAAAATGCGACAAACAGAGGCGGAGCTAGGATTTTTTTATATGGGCACAAATCATTACAACAACAACATCAAGCCTTTATCCCACTACGT
>NW_021410638.1:0-385 GCF_001605985.2 Dendrobium catenatum | reverse complement strand
GTCCGTTCACATATGGGCTATTGGAGGGGAGAGAAGACCTATTCATTTCGAACTGTTTATGGGGTCTCTTTTCTGGATTGTTAAAATACACTGAGGCAGGACAATTGCTAACCAGATCAGGAAATGAGGCATTGGCCGATTGGTTTGCAGATGAAACAATTTGTTGTCTAGAATCAGTTTTTTGAACGGAAGAGTGCTTATTATTATGGTTTTTCATACCTTGCAAATTGAAGAGAGAGTTATGAGGGTCGTCATCGCCTTCCTTTTGTAGACCAGACTGTCTCATGATATTTTCATTGGACAAAGTTATCCCTGATAAAGCTTCTATGAGATCATCAGGATCCATTAAACCTGACGATGTCCTATCTAAGTAGTTTGATGGAGT
>NW_021410637.1:0-227 GCF_001605985.2 Dendrobium catenatum | reverse complement strand
ATCTCTTGATGGCGAGCGCTTTATTGATGAGGTACTTAATGATGAAGACATTAAGTGCTGAATTTTTAGCAAATGCAATATGAGTTATCATTATTAAAATAAGAATACATACCATTTAAAAGAAATAATTTGAGAAGTAGACTCACATTTATAAAAAAAAATTGAATTTGAGTAGCAATTAGAAACCAAAATATTAAGCATCAACATTACAAGAGGAATTACATTTT
>NW_021410636.1:0-282 GCF_001605985.2 Dendrobium catenatum | reverse complement strand
CCAAAAGAATTTTGTACCATGAAGGATGTCCGATCTAAGGTTAACAGAATCAGATGTTATACCTTCTTTTGATTGGGATTTGTTAAACTCCTTGATCTCTTGGAACTTTAAAAGTTTAACTTTTTAGAAAAATTCTCATATGATGCCACCATAAAACAAAAAAAAAATTAAAAAAATTAAAATCCAAAATATTCGTTTTTTGATTTTCCTTGTATTTTTGCTTTCTATTACTGTGTTTTTTGTCTGTTTTTCTTTTATTTTTGTTTGAGGGCTTTGATCATC
>NW_021410635.1:0-228 GCF_001605985.2 Dendrobium catenatum | reverse complement strand
GGTGTGATTGACATAAATGCATGAACTTGATTCTTACAAATTTTTGAATTTTATCTTTTATTTGTTGTTTTCATTTTTTCTTTTATAGTTTTCTTTGTTTATTATTTTTTTTACTTTTTATATGATTCACTTCTGTTGTTCTATTTTCCTTTGTATGTTCCTTTTAATCACTACTGAATTGATATCTCATGCCTTTTTTTTTGTTTTGAAAAATTGTAGTCAATGTTT
>NW_021410634.1:0-220 GCF_001605985.2 Dendrobium catenatum | reverse complement strand
ATCCTTTCTTACTCCTTTTAAAGCAATTTCATAGTACAAAAATTTTAATATTTATATTACAAAAATTTTATTATAAACTCTAAAATTAGGCATACTCGTATAAGAGCGCTCTTGAATGAGTTAACTATTAGAAAGTTATACCAATTGGACAAAACCTTAAAGTCATTAAGCTAAAGGGGATAATATCTCAATAATTAAGAGTTGTTATAAATGTTATATG
>NW_021410633.1:0-892 GCF_001605985.2 Dendrobium catenatum | reverse complement strand
TGAGAAAATGAGGCAAAAGTTTGAGCCAACCCCAAATAAGGTTGGATTATGAGCCAACTTATTTACAAAATATTTATTAAAAAAAACTTGTTTACAAAATATTAATATAAATTAAACTTAAAAAATACTAGAATTTATTAGTTTAAAAAATATTTCTCTCATAATTTCTCATTTATTTTCCTCTAACTTCTAAGGCTATGGTTCCATCCATATAGTTCCTCAGCCTCCCCATTCATTTTCTCTATCATCAGAAAGCAAGCCAACATATGACCTTGCCTGAACTCCTTTAATTAGTTGCTCAAACTCAAGGAGCTTAACTCTAGTCATTTACATTTCTTACTCTGAATGCATACTTAGAAAAGGCATATTTCTTTCTTCAAAAAAAAAAAAAAACCGAGCTTATAAAACTACTAAAAAGTGTTTCCAATATGATAATGACTAAAAACCACTGTCTTCCCAACGACTAGAAAAAATTAATCGAACATTTTCTAATATTATAAGATTAAGCTAATCTTCTGAATTAACTTTATCATAATTGAACTAATCAAATAAAGCCCTAGCAAACAAACCAATCATATTTCATATGGACCCCACCAACACGCACACACGCAGAAAATTAAGTAGCAAATTCTAAATTGTAAAATATTTTCTCTACTAGTACCATAAGGAATTCTGGAATTATAGTAGATAGCCAATTCATATTTAAATAGATTATGAAAAATAAAAATTTTGAACAAAATCTCTGTTGTGTGTAAAGTATAGAGTAGATTTGATATTTCTTTCTCAACCATAAATTCTATTTTGCAAAGACGCTACCTTGTCCTAAAATAATTCAATATTCATAGTCATTACTAACAGACTAAGAATTTACATATCCGGAACAGTAGTACAT
>NW_021410632.1:0-222 GCF_001605985.2 Dendrobium catenatum | reverse complement strand
TACCAATATTAACAATTATTATTTAAAAAAATAAAATAAAATACTTTTCAATGTTTATTTAATCATTATTATCTTAAAATTTCATAGACTTTAGGTCTCAATCTATTTTTAACTTAATAATTATTTTTAATTATTTAAAAAACTCTTTAAATACTTTATTTTTTAAAAATTCATATCTTTTCCGCCGGCCCATTTGTGAGGAGCGCGGAGGCCTGCGATCGT
>NW_021410631.1:0-456 GCF_001605985.2 Dendrobium catenatum | reverse complement strand
GGTGAGCATCCGCCTTGGTCTTCATGATTTGTTGGGCAGTACAAAGTGTTATTTTTACTCAGGTTACCTCATGCTTTAGTTGAAGCTCTTTTTAGAGGTTGAATTAGCTTAGATATATTTTTGCCTAGCACATGGTTTGAGCTGAATTGATAAGTTTGCTCTGCCCAACAAGACGAAGTCTTCACTTGGAAAATGCTTTATTGGGACTTTATTTTCAAAACGATTACATACCACTCTTTTAATTTTTTGCTTTTTGGAATAACATCCAAAAATTCCTTTTTATTGAAAGAACTGAGAAGGAAAACACAAGGTATAGTTGGATCATTAATTAGAGAGGAGAGGAAGATCTAGCTCTCCTAAATTCGTAGCCTTTGGGTAGAGCCCTTGCAACCTAAGCAAATTAATTTCAGTTACATCAACACATGAAAACAACTAATGTGTAGGAATTAGGGGGCT
>NW_021410630.1:0-213 GCF_001605985.2 Dendrobium catenatum | reverse complement strand
CAACAGTCAAGTGGGTGTGCTGAGTTGGCAGGGAATAAGTTTAAAACTTCTGGAGTGACAAGTTGAAGGGAGTTTGAGACTTAAGGATTTGAACTTGGAAGAGTAGAGAAGGATTTAATCTAGTTTGACCAAATTTTCATACGTTGACTTGGTCAAAATGCCTTTGACTTGACTTTAAATCATTTTGATCATACTTGAACCATAGAATTAGAT
>NW_021410629.1:0-279 GCF_001605985.2 Dendrobium catenatum | reverse complement strand
AAATAGGTAAAAAATCATAAATTATGCTATACGACAATACATTTCATTCAATGGAGCGGGACTATGGACGTGAAAGATAATTTTTTTAACCAAACAATAGGTGAATCATAATAAATTATGCTATATGGCAATACATCTCATTCAATGGAACAGGAATACAGGCAGGAAATATAATTTTATCAAACAATAGATAGATCATCATAAATTATGCTATATGGTACAGGAATATAACCAGGGGAAACAATTTTTATCTATGAAGTACATATTGAGAAAAGTGAA
>NW_021410628.1:0-365 GCF_001605985.2 Dendrobium catenatum | reverse complement strand
TGCTAGTCTGATTTATTAATAAATCCAGGATTTAGAACTGAATTCAGCAAATCATGCTTCATCTCATATTTACACAAACCAGGATTTAAATCTGTCCCCCAAAAAGCGTTAGGTGGAATTAGACTGCAATTAGAGTTACAAAAAGCCCCTAAATCTCTTTAGTTAAGCCAAAAATTTATATAGACACCCATTTATCTATAAGAACGAAAGATGTCAAAATCCGCCAAACTTAGGGAACCAAACACACTCTTAATCCAATATCTCTAGCAACAATTAAAAAAAAAGACCATTATGTTCCATAAGAACAGGACAGCTAAATCATCACTGCAATGGTTCATCAAAACAGTCACGGAAACCAAAACTGA
>NW_021410627.1:0-255 GCF_001605985.2 Dendrobium catenatum | reverse complement strand
TATGAATTCACTAATAAATGCACGAAGCCTACGAAACTCGATCCTCAGTCAATAGCTCGGCTGAGTTGACAATGTTCAAGCTACAAATAGAAATGACCCCAAATACCCCGATGATGGCCGTGTTGAATGATTATCTCAACTGGATGGGTTTCACAAATATTTCTCAAAATTTCACCCAAATACCCAAAACTCCACAAAATCCAAAAAAAAAAATCTCTCAAAATCCCAAAAATATTTAAAATGAAATCAATCCAT
>NW_021410626.1:0-226 GCF_001605985.2 Dendrobium catenatum | reverse complement strand
AGAAAAGTATAGATATAAAAAACAATTTTGATTTTTATTGCATAACTTTTTTATATATAAATTGGAATATTTATAAGCTCTATAGTTGATGGGAGATAAAACACAAGATTGTGCAATCTAAGGGTTAAGAGTAAGAGGATATACTGACTAAGCTCATCAATCCGTGTGCTCGATAGATCATATTATGATTGGTTGCATAGCGGGTAGACTCACCACCCTTCTACTT
>NW_021410625.1:0-595 GCF_001605985.2 Dendrobium catenatum | reverse complement strand
TATAGGGCTTAACATCCATAACGAACTTTCATGAAAATGTTTTTCTTGTAGATGGATTGAAGCACAACCTGCTCAGCATCAGTCAACTATGTGACAAAGGCTTCATCATGCAATTCTTTGCAAATTCATGCATTGTAAGTTTAAGTAACAACACTATTTTGCAGGAAAAGAGGATCAACAACGTCTACATGCTTAATTTAGATAACATTGAATATGCTGCTTCATTTTGCTTAAAAATGGTGGTAGATGATTCATGGTTGTGGCACCAGAAACTATGTCATACAAGTATGAAAACCCTTAGGAAAGTGACCCAAAAAGACCTAGTTAGAGGTGTCCCCAAACTCAAGTTTTCAAAAGACCACCTTTGTGATGCTTGTCAACTAGGAAAGCAAGTTCACTCCACCTTTCACTCCATTAAGGAAATTAGCACCTCTAGACCTTTAGAAGTACTTCACATGGATTTGTATGGACCCGTTAGCACTGCCAGCTTGGGAGAGAAAGTCTATGGTTTTGTGATTGTTGATGACTACTCAATGTTCACTTGGACTAGATTAGTCTTTTGAGGAGTTTAAAACATTTTTACTTGGATTCAGAA
>NW_021410624.1:0-308 GCF_001605985.2 Dendrobium catenatum | reverse complement strand
AGAACAGAACAGATACGAACATATATCGAATCAGAAGTAGATCAGAACATATCAGAATATCCAATCAGAACAAACAGAACTGTACGAAAATCAGAAGTCATATCAAATCAAGATCAGATTTGCTTACATAACAGATACGGAAATCAGAAGTCCTTTCAAATCAGATATCAGGTTTCAGATATATAATTAATAGCTAAACTAAACTAAATTAAACATAATCACTACGGATTCTGACCCTTATGTCTCCCTTGTGCTCATGACACCAGAACAAAATAGATTTCATCGGATCCGAAACAGAACATATATTT
>NW_021410623.1:0-776 GCF_001605985.2 Dendrobium catenatum | reverse complement strand
CGGTCTCCTGCCGACTACGGTCCTTTCGACCTCCGTCGCCTACTGTGGTCCGTCCGACCACCATCACCAGACAACGGTCTTTTTGACCCCGGTCTCCTGCCGACTACGGTCCTTTCGATCTCCGTTGCCTACTGTGGTCTGTCAGACCTCCATCACCAGACAACAGTCTTTCTGACCCTGGTCTCTTGCCGACTACGGTCCTTTCGACCTCCGTCGCCTACTGTGGTCCTTCCAACCTCCATCAATAAACAACGGTCTTTCTGACCCTGGTCTCTTGCCGACTACGGTCCTTTCGACCTCCATCGCCTACTGTGGTCCTTCCGACCTCCATCAATAAACAACGGTCTTTCTGACCCCGGTCTCCTGCTGACTACGATCCTTTCGACTTTCGTCGCCTACTGTGGTCCGTCCGACCTCCATCACCAGGAAACGGTCTTTCTGACCCCGGTCTCCTGCCGACTACGGTCCTTTTGAGCTCTGTTGCCTACTACGGTCCATCCGACCTTCATCACCAGACAACGGTCTTTCTGACCCTGGTCTCTTGCCGACTACGGTCCTTTCGACCTCAGTCGCCTACTGTGGTCCTTCCGACCTCCATCAATAAACAACGGTCTTTCTGACCCCGGTCTCCTACCGACTACGGTCCTTTCGACCTCCGTCGCCTATTGTGGTCCGTCCAACCTCCATCACCAGGCAACGGTCTTTCTGACCCCGGTCTCCTGCCGACTACGGTCCTTTCGAGCTCCGTTGCCTACTGCGGTCCGTCCGACCTCCAC
>NW_021410622.1:0-441 GCF_001605985.2 Dendrobium catenatum | reverse complement strand
CAATTGCTTTAAAATTGATTATATGATTTTTTAGGTAATTTATTCTTATTCATTCATTTTTTAGTCTTTATTCTAATGATTTTTAAGCAATTTCCCCCATAAAAATTTAAAATACTATGATCTTTAGGTAATTGCCCACAGCAAATAGTAAAGAGAATTCATCATTGAATTCAAAAAATATCCTTCAAACCAAAAAAATATCGTCAGGTCGAACCCCGCCAAAAGGCGCTGCCCCCTTGGACCCCTGACATTTATGTCTTATAAGTTCTCTCGTATACAATAATCAAACTTAAAATTTTTTAGTTGATAGTCTTAGCTTCCAACTAATTAATCAAGTTGAGCTGTGTAGCTGCGCAGTCTTCAAATCTCTATGAGCCAAACTGAAAATACTAAAATAGTAATGTGATCGGAGAGGATCCAAATCCACCTTCTTCACTCCAC
>NW_021410621.1:0-301 GCF_001605985.2 Dendrobium catenatum | reverse complement strand
TCATGTGGCCACTCTAACTAATATCCCTAAACATAATATCCCAGCAATCGCCTCCACACTATCTATGGTACTGCCTCAGGTAGTTTTAATTCCTATTGCACTTGCTTCTACCAGTGAAAACACCGTGCCATTTGTTCAACAAGAACCAGATAGTGACCCCAGCCTTCCATTCCTCCTATTATCAACTCAACTAATCCTATTCCTTTCCTTATTCGGTAATACCTAATTTAAACTCCCTGACTGATGAATGTTTAGGGGAGTCATAGATAGCTCAAGCCCCAACTTTAAAACCACTGACCAT
>NW_021410620.1:0-645 GCF_001605985.2 Dendrobium catenatum | reverse complement strand
CAATATCACCCTTGGTCACATGGTCTCTAATAAAGTGTGCCTTATGTCAATGTGGTTAGTCCTTGAATATTGGATAGGATTCTTAGAAATACAGATGGCACTAGTATTGTCATAAA
Source organism: Dendrobium catenatum (assembly GCF_001605985.2). Lineage (NCBI taxonomy): Eukaryota > Viridiplantae > Streptophyta > Magnoliopsida > Asparagales > Orchidaceae > Dendrobium > Dendrobium catenatum. Next base: position 529 of record NW_021410620.1, on the reverse strand, counting down.
GGATTGATATTGTGCCTACAAGTAATCCTAAATCCAGAATTTGCTACTTCAACTAAAGGACTTAGGACATACAACTCCCTAAGGCAATGTACTCAACTTAAATAGTGGCGAGTGTAATAGAGTTTTGCTTTCTATTGGACCAGGAAAATAAAGATCGTCATATGAATTGGCAAGTCCCATAAGTACTCTTTCTATCCATCCTACATTCTATAAAATTAGAATCATAATATCTAGTAATCTCAAAAGAAGTGTTGTGCCTAGGATACAAGATTCCTAAGTTTTTTGTTCCTAAGAGATATCTAAGAATTCTCTTAACTACAATCAGGTGGGATTCTTTAGGAATAGCTTGAAATCCAGCACAAAGGAAAATACTAAACATTATATCAGGTCGGCTAGGAGTCAGGTACAGTAAAGATCCAATCATCCCTTTATACTTCTTTTGATCAACAGACTTTTTATTTGGGTTCTTATCCAACTGAACACTAGAGGTCATGGGAGTATTAATTGGATTAGCTTTATCCATTTTATA
>NW_021410619.1:0-235 GCF_001605985.2 Dendrobium catenatum | reverse complement strand
CTCTCTTTCTCTCCATCACTCTTTCTCTTTCTATCTCCTTTTCTCCTCTCTCTCTCTCTCTTTAAAAAAATGGAAAAAGAGAAGCAAAAATGGAAGGAAAATGATAGGAAATACTTGAGTTCACAAGTAACCCTAAGGGAATACTTGAGTTCGCAAGCAAAACTATCACTAATTGGAAGAAAACAGCGAGAAGATAGCAAAATCTGGACAAAATCAGCCCTTAAACAGTAGATTG
>NW_021410618.1:0-267 GCF_001605985.2 Dendrobium catenatum | reverse complement strand
CAAAATATTATGTTGTCTACCAGATTCGTATGAAACAAAATTTACATGTATATCTAAATTTTAAGATCTTAATATTTACTCTATTAACAATCTATTATGCTCTCTAATTATCTACAAGCAAAATGTAAGTCAAAGGCTTTCAAAAACAGGGGATAGAAAGAAAGAATGAACTATGGCATTAAAGGTAAATGATACTTAGAGTAGCAATTTAGAAGTTGATGGCAGTGAATATATTGTTGCAACCCATGACCCCGAGTTTGAGATTTT
>NW_021410617.1:0-922 GCF_001605985.2 Dendrobium catenatum | reverse complement strand
CACCACGTAAGCATTATTATTGATTTTGTTGACTATTATACATGTTCCCGCACTTCTAGCATGTGATTTCCGGATTAATCCACATCATTACTAAGTTATCAACCTTAATAGATTTAAATTGTCGTTTAGAATCAGCATGAATTTTATACTTATTATTGCTCTCTTCAGTTAAGCGTGCAATTTCCTTAAGAAAGTCATGCATATGTAATGTAAATGCGGCATGTGATATGCGAATTCATATGTCAAAATTCAAGACTCAACAAGATGAACATGAGGTGGTGCAAGAGACTTGATATGCAAGATGAAAGAAATATGGATTCACACACAAATTTTAAACAAAGAACACTTTGGAAGTCAACAGACTACAAAACACACACAATAACATACTAACTCACACGAACACATAGCTAGAAAAGGTGGACGAGTCACGAGAAGAGGGGTCTAAAGTGTTTGGTCTAAGGGAACTGGTGTAGGGGGAGGAATGAAGACACTCTTAGCTACCAGGGCACTTTTATAGGTGGTTTCAGTTAGGGTCGACAGCAGTCTCCTAGTGGGTGTAGCATCATCTAATAAATTCATCCAACTAGGATAGAAGTGGTCCTTATCCTGGTAGGATGAGGCTATAACGGGCAAAATATATGAATCAGGAATGACACACTCGGCCAAATATAAATCCAATTGAGCAGCTCTAAAGTTAGACTCTAATGAAACAAGAGGGGGCTCGTTGTTCAAATCAGGCTTAAAAACTTTCAGACTCAAAGTACAGTCTTCCGAAAGAGATTCAGGTCTGGGTGCAACCCTAAGATCCATGGGTTCCTTTTCACTTAACTCCGGTGATAACTTCGATTGACTTACTTCCAACTCAAGATTATTTAAGTCGCCACAAGAATTATCTAAAATTAAATCAGAATTATCCAAAACT
>NW_021410616.1:0-295 GCF_001605985.2 Dendrobium catenatum | reverse complement strand
ATACCAGTTCACTAAAAACAATGCCCAATCATATTGCGAAATCGAATGTGAAAACAAGGAAAAGCATTTTAAACGGGGAACGGAAGAGGATTTGTGAATGCAGAGTAGAATGCGCCTGATCATTCAGCGCAATCCAAAGAATGCGCGCAACGTTTCGGCGCATTCAAAGAATGCGCGCAACGTTTCGGCGCATTCTTTGAATGCGCCGTTTATATACGCGCATTCTATGTATGCGCGGACATCTTCGGCGTATTGGCTTGTTTTCAAATTCTCTCACAAACACGCTGCTTCTCCT
>NW_021410615.1:0-334 GCF_001605985.2 Dendrobium catenatum | reverse complement strand
ATAGTTATCTTATAATGCTTATAAATATGAATTGATATGTATATAATTTTCAATTTATGAATGAAATAGTTTCGTGGAGAAGTTAGCTTTATTTACTTTGTACTTGGTGGCTTCAAATGTGTCCATTTGCTTTGGTGAGATTAGGTAGTTATTTTTATCTCTTTTATGTTATACATAGATCATCTTAAGCACCAACTCAAAACTATTCACGACTCTTCCTTTATTTAATAAGAATCCTCTAATATTAGTAAACTAGCAACTAAAATCATAAAATCTTTTTAAACAACTCTATTTAGCCATTAACCCAAATAAGAAATATTTGGAGCTATTCTTA
>NW_021410614.1:0-325 GCF_001605985.2 Dendrobium catenatum | reverse complement strand
TCTCAATAAAAATAAACACCAAGATTCACCACAAAGAAAATCAAAGTACGAAAAATAAATGAAGAAATAATAGAACAAAGAACACACCAGATTTATAGTGATTAGGTCAAACCTTGACCTACATCCTCTCCTCGGAGGCACCCTTTGAGTATTTCACTAAACTCAGTGTCTCTCATTTAGCCCTCATAGCTAGGCGAAGAAACCCTTACAAAATTGCTTCTACCTTCCCTAGTGCGGCAGAGTAGCCGAGCCCTTTGACACCAAGAGATCTTCTTCTTCCCAAAATTTCTCTCCAGACGAGCCTTGAATCCGATGGTACTAAGGT
>NW_021410613.1:0-356 GCF_001605985.2 Dendrobium catenatum | reverse complement strand
TATTATATGCAGAGTTTTGTGACGGTGAACAATAAAAACACAGTAAAACTTAGCTACTATTCATAAATGTACTTTATTGTGTTTTATTATTCACAATCACAAAGCCGAACGGTTATCTGCATTTGAACTCCACACGTAATTATCTCTCCCGCAAAGAAAGTAAATTAAGTTTGTGCATTAGGGGTGTCAATTTCGGGTCACGGGTCGGGTTCGAGTCGAACCCAAAACTGACCCGGGTTCAATCGGATCGACCCTAACCCGACCAGGGTAGGTAAAAGGATCGTTAACTCGAACCCGGACCTGACCCGTCGGGTTGCTAGGTTGAACCGACCAAAAACAGAACACATGCGGGCGAA
>NW_021410612.1:0-237 GCF_001605985.2 Dendrobium catenatum | reverse complement strand
ATGAAATGTTTTCTAAATCAATATTGCACTCTGAAAATTTAAACTTCGTATAATTTGATTTTGAGTTTCATGATAATAGTATAAGGAGTTATGCAACCATCAACAAAGAAACAACGATGTTATAAGGAGAAAAATATATATTAGGATAATTTAATATATTTTGTATAAATAAATAAAATATGAAAGATTAATTTTTAAAAGATGCTTTTTTTTCATTTAAATACCTTTTAATTTTAA
>NW_021410611.1:0-286 GCF_001605985.2 Dendrobium catenatum | reverse complement strand
GGTCGGGGGAGTAGTGTTGACCATACAGGGGGTTCAGGTGAGGGGGATTTTCTCCCATTGGAGTTTGGGAGCACTATTGCATCCTTGGAATGAAGTGGTTGCAGAACTTGGGGGGGCACCAAAGGTCAACTGGGAAGCTTTGACGATAGAGCTGATGGTGGAAGGGAGAAGGGTAGCAATCAGGGGAGATGCAGGGCTCACCAAAGCCATGGTATCACTTAAAACTATGGTGAGAAGCATACAGGAGATGGGGAAGGTTATCTGGTGGAACTTCATAGGATGGAGG
>NW_021410610.1:0-271 GCF_001605985.2 Dendrobium catenatum | reverse complement strand
GTGCCTGATCAAGCTAATTTTGTGATGATGTATCAAGAGTCATACCTGATATTTTTCCCATCGGACTGAAAGGCATCAGGCTTGGTTCCAAGCTTCATGTATTTCATATTTGAAGAAAATTTTGTGACCTTAAGCCTTCACCACCTCCTCACGGCTCATACCATAACAAAAAAACAAACTGGAAGCAACCATAAGAAAAATGATAAGGCTATCAATTGGAGTTTGACAAGACAATGGAGCCCTGACTGATTAAAAAGATGGAATCTTTAGC
>NW_021410609.1:0-231 GCF_001605985.2 Dendrobium catenatum | reverse complement strand
GTTGTTATCATATTTTATTTTTTGTATTATTTTTTATGCAATCATTTTAGACAACATCTATAATTTTTCTCTTAGTTTTCTATTAATGAATAATAGGATTGATATTAGTTTGATTAGTCCTTAATTTTTTATTTGATTGTTAGTTTTTAGTTATTTATTTATAAATATATAGAATAGGTAAGATAAATACACCTAAAAATCATATTCTAATAGAGAATTACTTGCTGAGAG
>NW_021410608.1:0-201 GCF_001605985.2 Dendrobium catenatum | reverse complement strand
CATTGTGGGCATAGGTTATCTGCTTCACATCATTTCATAAGGATCACATTTTGCTTAAAACACCCAAAGCAAATAATATCAATCCAATTATATGAATAAAAAAAGGGGCAGGCATCTATATGCTGAAACAAAATCTCTTTGTTTCCCTTGTTGGTAAATTTAGGCAAAAAAAATAATTATAATCTTAATCATGGCAACAAA
>NW_021410607.1:0-395 GCF_001605985.2 Dendrobium catenatum | reverse complement strand
TTTAATATATTATATAATATTTTTTTATTATATATTATTTATTTTTAAAATTTTATTCATGTGCACCATGTGCAGGTGTTTTTATACTAATACTAAATAAAGTTCGCTACTGTAAGATCTTTCTTTATCGGTCGGTGTTGATGATTTTTATCTATTCATTCCTCTGCATGCTCCGAACGCGTCTTGTCGTGTTTTGGGTTTCTTTTCCCTTCTTTCCACATTCTGTTTAAACTAAATGAAAATTGGAAGATGATTCTCAAATCACCTTTTTGTCACCCATAGTTGCACCCACTTTAATCGAAAGGAAAATGGCCCCTAAGATGCTAGGTAGGGTTCGGGGCACGCAACACGATGCTGAATGCAGGCTTGTTTCTTGTTCTACAAGTCAAAGAAAT
>NW_021410606.1:0-301 GCF_001605985.2 Dendrobium catenatum | reverse complement strand
ACATCCAATCCAATAATAGATAACAACAACCAGGTGATACCAACCAAACCAACAACATCCCAAACAAAACAAGACAGCCCATCCATCACCACACAACTACCTCCTACCTTAAATACTGAAAGTAGGAGAGCAACAATGGGACATCCCATCAACCATAAAACCTGAGAAATCATGGCTCAAGTCCAAATTAACCAATATAATAGCTAAAAAAGAAAGCTCAGAATGCTGGTAGCAACAGAAATTAATTACCGAAGAAAATAAACCAAACAAAGAGATAACACAGAGAATCCCAGACCAAAAC
>NW_021410605.1:0-710 GCF_001605985.2 Dendrobium catenatum | reverse complement strand
CCCAAGGTTGTTTAATCCTAACATCGTCAAAGCACCCCAATGCTAAAAAAAATTATTAATGATCAAGGGAATCAATACAAGCGGTTTGATGTAGTGCTCTTGATTTGCTCCAGATTTTCCCTATATTTACAGTATATGTCACTCCAAAAAATCTATAAAGAGGCCTCATTGTAAAACCTGAATTTTATTAGTTATAACCTACATTTGCATAAATTTAAAAATATCATAAAATCCCAACTTTCATGAAATTAAGAAAATTTAATATCACTATGTTCTAATCATAGAATGGAGCAATTCAACATATAAAACTATTTATCGAATTTTGAAGGTTTGGATGTTAGGGAATTAAAAATCATTTGTATTTTTTCCCTAAGTTAATAAAAGCATTTACTATAGCAGTTTCAAATTAATTCTCGATTAAGGCATGTATCAAGGCATGCTTTGGATATGGGCTTGGGCAATTAAGTAAATAGTAATTGTTTAACACTTTAATCAATAATTGCCAATTGAGGCTTCTTCCCCTTGACTGGAGCCCTTGGGTGTGCTGGAGCGAGCCATATTGTTGGGGTGTAAAGCAAGGAGTTGGGAGCGGATCTTGGAGCTGGCCATGAGAGGTAAGTAGATTGGGGGTGTTGGATGGGTAAGATAGGAAAGTGCAGATCATACATGTCTTTTGATATTATCTACCTCATTACCTATTTAAGAGATTT
>NW_021410604.1:0-357 GCF_001605985.2 Dendrobium catenatum | reverse complement strand
TATAATAATAAATTATTATTATTATTATTTCATATAATAATAGTATAATATTATATGTATAATAAAAAAAAGAGATAATTTGCAAGCAGGTGGGAGCAATTTGAAGGAAGTCCCAGGGTTGATCCGGTTCCCTGAAGCCCTCGGTCGTCGAGATTATCCGACCGATGGAGCGCAGACACTACTTTTCCAATCTCCTCACCGTTGATTCGCTCCGGCCGAGTCGAGCCAAAGGGCAAGCGCCCTCCCCAACCTCCCCGCGAAGGGAGATTTTTGAGGAGACAAAATATTTTTAAAATTAAATTAAATTGCTTAAATTAGCAGGTCGCGCACATTAGAAGACTTGAAGACTCTTTTATG
>NW_021410603.1:0-511 GCF_001605985.2 Dendrobium catenatum | reverse complement strand
TCACCTATAATTGAACCATAGGTAGGTTATATCATAATATTGTTACTCGTATTTCGAGTAGCATTTGGGGCGACTTTTTTTGTTGCTTCTTAAAGCAACTTTCTAGTATAAAAATTTTATTTCTTGTACTAAAAAACTGTTTTAAGAAGCAACAAAAAAGCCATCCCAAATGAAACCTTAAATCTCTGAAAAACTAAGTGCTAAAGAAGTAATAGCTCAAAACACTGATGGTGGAAGAATCTGAAAAGTGTGACCTGCAGCATGGATATAGAGCTGCGCACTTTATATAACAACTTTTTTGAAAGGTTATGGACTTACACTTATCATTTATCACCGCACCTCAAGCTAACAATGGATTCTTGAGCTATTAACTTGTTCCTAAGCTGAGTCGACTGAGTGGAGGAGTGGTTTGGTGAAAATATCTACAATTTGCTTTCGGAGGCTATATGATGCAATCTTGAATGAAATAAAAAACAATCTCAAGATGTTTTGCGTGAGCATGAAAGATCGG
>NW_021410602.1:0-574 GCF_001605985.2 Dendrobium catenatum | reverse complement strand
TCTAAGTTTTGAATGTTTTGTTTGATTTTCTTCAATTCAAATTCAAAAATTCAAAAATTGATAGAAATCATCCGGGACGAATTGTTTTCATACTGGACGATGTATGGAAAATTCAGTTTGCACGAATTTTAACCGTTTTGAAAGCAGTTTTTAATTAGATCGTCTGTACGATCTGACTATCGTCTAGGATGAAATTATTTTTCTCAAACGTCGAGACGATTGAATGCAGCCGTAGAATGGATAAGACAGTTTTAATTGTGAAGTTCATTCAGAAGTTCGTTTGTACGAACTTTTGGTTCGTCCAGACGAACAGACGTCGTTTCATTGTAGGGGACGGTTTTCAACTTTGATCGCCTGTACGAAAAATTTTCGTCTGTACGATCGGTCAAGTCAAAAAGTCTGTACGAAGGGACGCATCGTAAATTGTGTTGATTACGAAAAGCCGTTACATTTTAGACGAATTTGATCTTCTGTACGAAATATTTTCGTCCAGACGAACGATGATTTTCGTTCAGGATAAACTGTTTTCGTCCAGGGCGAACGTATCGTTTTTCTTTAAATATGAAGGCTTTCT
>NW_021410601.1:0-846 GCF_001605985.2 Dendrobium catenatum | reverse complement strand
GAGTGGCTTTGAGTTTTTGGCATTCAGTCTTGATATGACCAGGTTTCCTACACTCGTAGCAAATCACATCATTTGAAACCTTGGCATTTCTATTAAATTTACCTCTATACCAATGCTGGCGTCTCTTCTGCTTCCTCTTCAGAAAGCTTCTTAATTGTGTAGTCATTAATGCGATGTTGTCTTCATCTTCAGGTTATGAGTGTTCACTCCAGACTCTTCCTCATTTAGTGCTATATTCTTCTCCCTTCGTGGTTCACCTGCATCAATCTTTCTTTGGCTAACTCCTTGCTCGTAAGCAACTAGTGAACCAAAAAGATTATCAATAGAGTAAATATTTAGATCTTTAGACTCTATAATTTAATAATTTTAACATCATAAGCAGTAGGCAAACAACGAAGAATCTTATTAACCATTTTAGCATTCGTTAGTTCCCTACCCAGTGCATGCAAAGAGGTGACTATTTGTTTGAATCTTGTGTACCTATTAGAAATGGATTTATTTGGTTTCATGCAAAATAATTTATAATCATGCAACAAGATATTAAGTCTAGATTGCTTAACCTCATTTGTCCACTCATAAGTTATACAAAGTCTATCTCATATGTCCTTCTTACTTTTGTAAGTGGAAACCCGCATGCAATCTTCTGATTTTAAAGCATAAAAGAAACTATTCAAGCATTTGGCGTTTAGTTGTGCTAAGTCACATTCTTCTAATGTCTAGTATGCAAAAGGTGTTTCAACTCTAACTCCGTCAACTAGTATAGTTGGTTTTGTTTACCCTTCTTGAACTAAGATCCACATACGATAACCAAGTGACTGTAAAAATATAGACATGCGTGTTTTCCAA
>NW_021410600.1:0-252 GCF_001605985.2 Dendrobium catenatum | reverse complement strand
AGATGTTATGTAGTGCTGGAATTTATCTGTGTCGTTGCAAAATGCTGAAGTATTTCATCCATAGGCTGCATATGCTCTTGTACTTGAGTTAAGTGCAGATTTCACATTCCAAACAATTTCGAGAACAAGTTATATGCAGATTTTTTTCATTGTCTTGCATTCCAAACTGTTTTGATAAAGGATTAGATGTAGATTTTCTCTGTCTTTATGCCTCAAATTGCTTTGGGAATCGATTGGATACATATTCTATAA
>NW_021410599.1:0-252 GCF_001605985.2 Dendrobium catenatum | reverse complement strand
GAACAGATTAAATCAGAACAAATATTTCAGAACAGATATTCCTTCCAGATTTCAGAAATTCCCCTTATATCTCCCTTGTGCATACAGCACCAGAACTTCCCCTTATAGCTCCATATTGTGTTCATAGCACCAGAACTTTCCCTTATAGCTCCCAATTGTGCTCATAGCACCAGAACAGAACAGATATACATAATTTTAGAACTTCACAGAACTTGTCAGAACTTCCCCTTATGGCTCCCTTGTGCTTACAGC
>NW_021410598.1:0-228 GCF_001605985.2 Dendrobium catenatum | reverse complement strand
AATGCTAAAGGATAACACAAATTAAAATATATATATAATGCAAAAAACTATTACATAAAAAATAATTTTCTTTACATTTTTCATTCTTCCATTCAACAAAAGAACAAATTTAAAAGAAACAATAAAAACTAGTAGTAAGCCCGCTGTTCAAGTGAATATAGTTAATCTAATATATTTTTACACAAAATTGACTTGAATTCAAGCTAAAAATAAAACAATATTTTTCTT
>NW_021410597.1:0-212 GCF_001605985.2 Dendrobium catenatum | reverse complement strand
AAAAGAAAAGTAAAAAAAAAAAAAACTACAAAATAGTTCTTGAAAAGTAAAAAAAAAAAAGAAATAATTTTTTTCAAAAGAAGAGAATGAGTACATTCAAAAGCATAAAGATTTGAAAAACAATCTTATACATAACTTATAAAAGTGAAGATGAGGGAGCTAATACAAGGGATGGTGAACTAATGAAAGTATAATTTTAACTATAACCATTT
>NW_021410596.1:0-250 GCF_001605985.2 Dendrobium catenatum | reverse complement strand
CTACGAATCTTCCAGCTCCACATCTCCCACTCCACCTATTCCTCCGTCCAACATACATCCCATGCAAACACGCCTACGTACAGGCCATCTCCGTCCTAAACCTCTCTTTAATCTTTACGCAAATTCCTCCACTCCCATCACTCCATCTTCATACAACCAAGCCTCCAAACTCCAGCAGTGGCATAATGCCATGTCCACTGAATTCTTAGCTCTACAAAAACAAGGAACCTAATCCCTCACCGCACCCCCA
>NW_021410595.1:0-333 GCF_001605985.2 Dendrobium catenatum | reverse complement strand
TGTTCATAAGGTTAGTAGCATTATGAGCTTTAGCCATACCAAAAACAAGAAGATCATCTGCGTACATAAGATGATTAAAATTCTTGCCATTAATGTTAAAAACAGGACTATTATTCCCCACAAAGTTCGATGTCAGACTGCAAGAAAGAGCATCCATAACAATATAAAAAAGAAGGGGGGATAAAGGACAACCTTGTCTAAGGCCAGAGGAAGAGTTAAAAAACCCCTCCAAAGACCCATTCAGGCAAATAGAAAAATGCACATACAACAATTAACCCAGTTAATAAACATGTCGAGAAAACCCTTTTGCCTCATCCTATTAATCAGGAATTT
>NW_021410594.1:0-310 GCF_001605985.2 Dendrobium catenatum | reverse complement strand
AAGGTAATGGATAATATGCCAAATAAATTTGAAAAATTTTCAAACATTTTTTAGTGGTTGTCTAATCTCTAATTAGCCTGTAGAAATTTCCCTATAGCTAAATGTAACATTTATGACATATTACTATTTATAAAATTATAGTTAACAAATCCTAGAAATTAGGATTTAAATTGTAAAAATATTTAAATTTAGAAGACACATTTCATATGTTTTAAATCTCCTTAAATTTTCTGCAGCTTTTTAATCAAATTTTTATATGTCCAACTAGTTAAAAATAAATAATATTACTATATTAGATTTCAATGAAACA
>NW_021410593.1:0-248 GCF_001605985.2 Dendrobium catenatum | reverse complement strand
AAAAGAGTCCAAAAGAAATATCTACACTAGCCACACAAGCTACAAAAGAAAGCCTACATAAGGCTACAAAACAAAAGCTGAACTCGACAGAAAGATCTTCAGACTGGAGGCCCTGCACCTGAAATATTAATCACATATAATGAGCTTACAAAGCCCAGCAGGTCACCAAAGTCTACAACTGAAATCAAAGCACGACATAGGAAACAATATACAAGTCAACCAAATCAAATCAATAGGCTATGATCAAT
>NW_021410592.1:0-335 GCF_001605985.2 Dendrobium catenatum | reverse complement strand
TTGTATATTGGAAGTTTATAGTAGCTCTGTGTTTTCTGTATGATTATTTGAAAGAAAGTCTGAAATCAAATTTCAAAGCTAGATCCTGGATTCATCCGTCGCGACTCGACGCGATGAAATTCGTTCCGGTCTGATTAGGTCGTGACACCAAGCATCCTTGGGTCTAACCAAAAAAAGATGACCACGTCCAAACCTATGAGTTACCAATATATAACTCCGTTTGGAAAAATATATTATAAAAAAAAAAATTCAAATAGCATACAATTCTAAGATAAGAACTTTGTTAAAAGAAAAAGGAACCCCCCACAGCGAACTAGGGCTCTGCACAGAGAAGC
>NW_021410591.1:0-957 GCF_001605985.2 Dendrobium catenatum | reverse complement strand
GTCAAAAAGCGCAACTAAAGCGCAGGTAAAGCGCAACTAAAGCGTAAGTCAAAAAGCGCAACTAAAGCGCAAGGTGGCGCGACAAATTTTTATTGGATGTCCGAACTTATCTTTTGCCTCCGGTCACCTGACCCAATAATTTGCCCAGATTTTGACATTGAATTTTTTTTTTCTTAGGTTCTCATGCTAAAACTATAATTTCTCTTGTGAATTGCTTCTCTCTTCAAGTGCGGTGATTCTTTGCACAAAGTTAAGAAATTGAACTCTCTCTTTACCTCCATAAATTTGCTTGCATGAAACAAACTTAAAAAATAAGATTAAGACATTATTGATGCAAAAAATATTCAATGTAATACTATATAATAATTTCATATTAAAATAATTAATTTGAAAAGTATTGGAGTTGCCTCGAATTTGGCTCGACCCTTATTTACTCATGTCCTTGACCATCGTATGTTTCATGGATATGTCGGGGTCCAAGGGGGCAGCATTTCCTGGCGAGGTTTGACCTGTCCGATCAGGTCTCGGGGTCAAGGGGCAATGCCCCTGCCGGAGTTTTCGGGGCAGCACCTCCGAAACAAATTTTGGCTGTAAGGATATTTTTGAAATTTCGTTTGTTTTCCGTGTCCTAATTTCGAATTTTCTATTAAGTGAGGGTTTGAATATATTTTATATTCTTTTTTAAATGTAATTTAAGGATAATTAGTATTTGAATGCATTTTTATGATATTTTTAAGAAGTTACCTTTGTGACAACCGGTATGCTAGAGTTAAAACCTCGTACTGAGGAGCATAGATGCACGGCAACCAAACCTCAAAATTCCATCATCAACCAAGCAGCTCTCCAACGGTCGATATTGTATTAATTTTGAAAAGGATTGCATTCTAAGTTTCATTGATTATTCTTTCCCCTTTTCTTTTTGTACTTCTCACGTAATTATAGTTGATCCCTCTTTTC
>NW_021410590.1:0-253 GCF_001605985.2 Dendrobium catenatum | reverse complement strand
CAGCACAAAAAAATCAGCTTTTTTGAAGGGTTTTACATTACCTACCGCAACCCCTACATGAATCTTTAGAAAAAAAAAAAACTATCACCATCAAACTTGTTTAAATTCCCTTCAATCAAATATTAGGATTTACGCTTCGTTTGGGACAGCTTTCTTACTGCTTCTTAAAGCAGTTTTTAAGTATTAAAAAGCTTCTTTAAGAAGCAATAAGAAAGTTGTCCCAAACGAAGCCTTAAATTCATAATAAAATCAC
>NW_021410589.1:0-311 GCF_001605985.2 Dendrobium catenatum | reverse complement strand
TAGGTGCAGAAAAGTTGTGATCAATCACTTTCTCCTTATAAAAATCATCAAATTTTTCATTTTCAAATTCTCCTCCATGATCACTTTGAATTATCAAAATTTTACATCCTAAATTCTTTTGAATCCAAGTCAAAAAATCTCTAAACTCTTCAAATGATTCACCCTTATGATATAAAAATCTGACCCATGTGAATCTAGAGTAATCATCCACAATCACAAATCCGTATACCTTACCTCCTAGACTTACAGTTTCAACTGGTCCAAAAAGATCCATATGCAAAATCTTCAATGGTTTACTAGTTCTAAGATCC
>NW_021410588.1:0-3192 GCF_001605985.2 Dendrobium catenatum | reverse complement strand
GTGTCTTAGAATAAAAATAAATTAAAATTAATTATAACTAAAGTGTAAAATATCCTAAGAGGGGAAGGCAGCTAGAGGGAGCACACGTATTACAATTCTAGGGCCATAAGAAGATAGATCCAATGGTTAAAACACTTAATCCATGTGCTCAAAGATCTATACCAAGATTGATTGGCATGTGAGTCCCATCAAGGGTGGAATAGAGGTGTCAATTTCGGGTCACAGATCGGGTTCGGGTCGAACCCAGAACTAATCCAGTCCTATTCGGATCAACCCGATTTCGACCCGTTTTTGCAAACGGGTCAGAAAATGCAACCCGAACATGACCCTCCGGGTTGTCGGGTTTACATGACCCGACCCAAAAACTGGGAATGCGAAAGCGAGGAGTGGGACTTGGGAGCTGCGGGCGTGCCCTCGTGCTGCGTGGGCATGGTCTGCGGAGTCTTGGGACGCGGTCCCTTGAGACTTGGGATGGGCGGGTGCGGAAGCGGGAAGGTGGAAGCACCGAAGCAGGCTAGGCCGCTATGGCAGCTATGCTGGGCCCGTATTGCCAATTGAGGAAGCGGGAAGCTGAGTGGTTGAGCCCAGATTGCGGAAGCGGGAAGAAGGCTAGGGCGGCTAGGTGGGCTAATGGACCCGGACCTAGGTCAACTTCGAGTTGATTTCAGGTTTTCGGGTCAACCCGAACCCGACCCGTTTTAAAAAACAGGTCAATAATCCTAACACGAACCGACCCATTTGCTAATTGGGTCGACCCGAATCCGGATTTTTCCGGGTCGGATTTTGAGTCATGTCAAAAATTGAACCGTGTGTGGGATTGGAGCGAGAGCTCATACATATGTAGGATGTGAGCCCCATGGTCTCCAAAACTCCCCTTAAATTGGATGGTATAAATTTACCGTCCCAATTTTGCTTACAATACTTTTGAATGTGGAATTACAGTTTTTTGGTGAATGTACTAATAAGTTAATTTTGTTGGCAAATATAAAGTGCAAATTAATCTTTTTTTTTTTTCTTTTATGAATATCTATCGACTTCTACATATTTGATATGATCATATTGTACTGAATTTTGAGCCATAATATATCTTCGTAGGATCTCCTCACTTGATTTTTAAATTTTCCAACGTGATTTTGGTGCATAGAAGTTCACAAGGCAATTGCTCTAAATTAGGATTCGATTTCTTATCTTAAAATAATAGGTTGTTTCTTGCTTCTTCAGCTATAAGGTTTCATCCCAAAAATTTGCAGTATCATTAAGTAGATCTCCTATAAACTAATGAAATGCATAGCCTGCATTAGTGCAACTTCAATCTATAATGTATCATTTTTTATAGAGGATTCCTCTTCTAGGATTTAATTTAAGGTATCAATCATTTTTTTATTTATTCCAATAAATCCACAATATGTTTTTATTGTGAAAGAAATATTTTATTTTCAACTTGAGTAACTTCAATTCTCAAAAAACACTTAAATTTTTGCAACTCCTTGATTTCAAACTCTCGTGCGAGTTTTTTTTTTTTTTTGTTTTTTTTTTTTTTGTGAGTGAATATTCCTTATTATCATCACATGTAATAATTATCGTCATCAACATATATTTAAGATTGAGGTTAACATAATTGAGTGTCTTCTGAAGGGCAAAATTATTGGGTCAGGTGACCGGAGCCAAAAGATAGATTCCGGACAGCAATAAAAAATTTGCCGCGTCATCTTGTGCTTTAGTTGCGCTTTTTGACTTGCGCTTAGTTGCGCTTTGGTTGCGCTTCTAGTTGCGCTTTGGTTGGCGCTTAGTTGCGCTTTTTGACTTGCGCTTTAGTTTGCGCTTTGGTTGCGCTTTTGTTGCGCTTTAAGTTGCGCTTTTGGTTGCGCTTTAGTGCGCTTTATTGCGCTTTAGTTGCGGCTAATTTTAAAATAATAATTTTATTATTAATCCGAACCCTATCTCTGCGTTCGGTACCTGACCAATAATTTGCCCTTCTGAAGGGGATGTAATCTCCTTGGATTTTTTCTTTGCATCCAACTCCAGTCTTTGCCTTTTTGTAAATTCTATTAAACTGCTCTTGGGGATTATTTCAATCTTATAGACTTTTAAAATATGCAAGCCTTGTTTCTCTGTAAAAAAAAGATTTTGAATGTTGGGGCTATATAATTCTTATCGGACTTTTTTTTCAATATTCTCATGTTAGAAGCAATTCCTCCATCACAAAATTGCTTAGACACCAAGATTAGTGGCTAGAGAGATATTGGGTGTCAATATTTGACCCGACCCGACCCCAAAATTTTGGGTTTGGGTTGACCCAAACCCAAATTGGGTCGGGATCGGGTTCGGTTTTCGACCCTTTTCAAAAACGAGTCGGGTTAGAGTTGACTCGCGAAACGCCGAAATTAACCCAGCTGCCGTCTCCCGCTCTGCCAGCAAGCATTGACCCGCTGCGCAGTCCATGCACAAATGCGTCGCACGTCACATCACCTGGCCGGTCGCGAGTCGGTCTGCCCAGTGCGGCAAAGCCCGCTTCCTGCGATCCAGCTGCCCAGGCGGTAGTGCCCAGTCGTGTCTGCCCGCGACCCCAGCAGTTGCGCAGTCCGCCGGACTCGCAATCGAGTCCGCTGCACGTCGGCTGCCCAGCTGTCGGCTGCAACTCTGTCGAACGTCGCTGCTGCCATTGTTCCAGACACTGTGAATCCGAAACGCGCAGACGCATGCCACTGTCTGAGACCTGAAGCGGTTGGGTCAGGTTGACCCGAACCGAAGCGGGTCGGGTTCCTGGTCCGCAAAACCAATCCGTATGCAAAAACGGGTCGACTTCGGGTGACTCGAATAGTGCTGGGTCAGTTTTAAGATTTAACCCGAAACTCAACCAGTGACCGAAAATTTGACACCCCTAATTAGAGAGATAAGGATCAAAGTATATTCATTTTTATAATAGGAATAAAAGTTTTATTTGCCGTCAATTCAAGAGTTGAGTAATATCATTTGCTCGTCCATCCCTTCTTTATCATTATTTTAGACTTCTATTGCTCTATATTTTACAAAAAAAAAAAAAAAATCAACTGCATTCCTATAATTTTTTCCTTTTTGGTATTCCACAATCTTCTAATGTTTTTTTTTTCTAGCATTCATCTCTTCTCTTATTACAATCCTTTAATTCTTATTTGAAGTGATTCTATAAAAACATTTGTAGTATTTTAATGG
>NW_021410587.1:0-250 GCF_001605985.2 Dendrobium catenatum | reverse complement strand
TGGATACCACATGACCCAGGTACTCCACACTAGCTTGTGCGAAGCAGCACTTCTTCAAGTTAGCTCTCAGCTGGTGCTTCTGGAGAACCTCTAACACCTTCTTCAAATGCCCCCAGTGCTCTTCCTCTGTTCTGCTATACACTAAGATGTCATCGAAGAATACCAGAACAAATCGCCTCAGATACTGTTTGAAAATCGTATTCATGAGTGCCTGGAAAGTGGCTGGAGCATTGGTGAGGCCAAAGGGCAT
>NW_021410586.1:0-328 GCF_001605985.2 Dendrobium catenatum | reverse complement strand
TCTCAATCAACGTTTCGACGAAGAAGATCTCAAATCTAGATCAATAATTCGGTAAAGTTTTCTTCATTTTATATTATAAAGTTGTTTATTAATAAAATTAATATTGAGAATGTCTTAATTTAATTTTCTAAAAATTCTTATTTTTATTTCCGCATTTAATATTATGATATAAAAAAAATCCAACAATTGGTTTCAGAGCCAGAGTTTATTACTGAATAAATCTTTCTGGTTTATTATAATTCTTATTTTATATGATAAAATTAAGCCAACTTTATAATCATTTTGTTCATGAGATGAAAAATGATTAAATGTTATAATTTTAATAGTT
>NW_021410585.1:0-360 GCF_001605985.2 Dendrobium catenatum | reverse complement strand
ATGTCACTGAGCTGATACTGATAATGTTATGGATATTAATATTGATATGATATGGATACTATGGATTCATTGATATTGATTGATACTATCGCTTCATTGATACACCGTATTGAACTGTTGCATGGGATTAAGTTTCACTGTATTGATTCGATTTCAATCGTTCTTGCCATGTACTGGTTTTATATGATTGATTTCATGATTTCATACCGATCGATTTCATTGACTAGAGAGTATTGCTTTGCTTGATTCGATTTGATATGATTGATTTGACTGAGCGATTTGAGATTCTTCTACATAGATTTTTCTACTGTTTATTGATTCTCCTATCGTTGACTATGGATTTTATCGATTGTGCATTGA
>NW_021410584.1:0-253 GCF_001605985.2 Dendrobium catenatum | reverse complement strand
CTAAATTCACTGTTTAAGATTTCCTTTGGACAGCTTTTATACTACAAAACCGGAAGAGATCAGAAGGGCGTCTGCGCCGCGCTACGGCGGCAACTTCATCTTAAAGGTTGAACGGTCCACTCGTCGTCATTAGCCATTGTGATCATCCGGGCCATTCGTTCCTCCTCCAACTCTATCATTAGCTAGCAGCGGAGAGGGGGAGAGGAGAAGACGAAGATAGACGAATAGAGAATAAGCAATGAGCCGCACTCTT
>NW_021410583.1:0-268 GCF_001605985.2 Dendrobium catenatum | reverse complement strand
GATCGTCGAAGGCGTCCCAGGCGTCCCGATCGTCGAAGGGACCGGTAGAGAAGCCTCCTTGAGCTCCTGCGTGCGAAAGAAGCGATCGGCTTCTTCTCTAGAGCCGACCTCCTGCCTAATCCCGATCTGAGTTTTTTAAAAGGCTCGACCGGTTTGGTTTAGTAAACCAGAAAAAAAAAAACCTTTGACCTTTATTGTCGAACAAAGAAATTTTTTAGGAAGCCTTAATTGTTTTCCAATGTCAGAAATTAATTCCTCCCAAAGCGTT
>NW_021410582.1:0-313 GCF_001605985.2 Dendrobium catenatum | reverse complement strand
TCAAAATGTCCTTTATGTATTTTATTTGATTTAGAAAGGTTACATCCTCCAATTATTTTATGCTAACCCCAAAAAGTAGGACAACTCTCCCATCAAACTCATCTCAAACTCTCTACTCAATCATTGTTTTAGAAAAATCATCACACAATTTCTTATTAGAAGATCCAAAGAGTATATCATCCACATAAATCTGAATAATGAGTAAATCATCTCCAACATTCCTAAGAAAAAGGGTGGTGTCTACGCTCCCCTTGACAAACTCCCTCTCTAGTAAGATTGTGCTAAGCCTCTCATACCAAGCTCTTGGTGCCTG
>NW_021410581.1:0-263 GCF_001605985.2 Dendrobium catenatum | reverse complement strand
GTAAGTCCTTCCACTCGATGAGCACCTCTCTCTTGCTTTGATCATTCTTCCTCACTTCCTTCACTTGTAGTGGCTCTAGTAAGAATTGCATATCTTCTGTGAGTCCCTGGGGTATAGTAGGAGTGGCCACAGTAGGATCTCCTATACTCTTCTTCAATAGTGATGCATGGAATACAATGTGGATGGAGGAATTAGGAGGCAACTTGAGACGACGGGCCACCATCCCATATTATTTCATATTGAGTTATTTTATGTAAATCAAC
>NW_021410580.1:0-427 GCF_001605985.2 Dendrobium catenatum | reverse complement strand
GCAAAATTATACTAATGAGCTCTCCTTATCTCTTATCTTCTCCCTCCTTCCTTCTAAATGATTATAATGTATTTTTCGACGTAATAAGCAAAATTATACGACGTAAACTACCGACGCAATAGTCGTCAAAATTTTCGATTGAAAATCGCCATTTTTTAAGCATATTTTGCGCCGGAAGATTTTCCGGTGCATTATAATCATCGGTAGACATTTATCGATGCTGGCCAAACCGGCGCACCAAAATCCGACAGAAATGCGCCAGAAACCAAGGAATTCCGTCGGATTTTATGTGTTACCGGCGGATCGTGTCCGCCGGTAATAGCGTGTTTTCCTGTAGTGTATAATGTAATTTTCATATTGAGGCCACTGGCCATTGTTGCCATTAAGAAGATGAGTGGTTTGCCTAAAAAATAATATCAACTCTCTT
>NW_021410579.1:0-241 GCF_001605985.2 Dendrobium catenatum | reverse complement strand
CTACCGCCGCGAATATTCCAGGACGCAACAATACTATTTTAAAAAATAATTAGAGAACCATCCTAAGTCAAAATCCAAAACAATTAAACAACCCACATATTTCACATTATGAGAAAACAAAAATTACAGTGATGAGTTTAATAATAAAATAAAGTTTGAATAAATTATAGAGGATAAATATTTGAACTTTCAGATATTTATAAAAAAAATTAAAATATTTATCTTTTGAATTTATTAGTTT
>NW_021410578.1:0-200 GCF_001605985.2 Dendrobium catenatum | reverse complement strand
ATAAATTTGGGAAAGAAACAATCATTTTTCAAAACTCTTTCCATAAAATATATTTAATAGAAAATCAATGCACGAATTTTTGAATCAGGAATCAAGATTTTCAAAACCAAGTATCGAAGTACCAAGGGTTTTCTTAAGCTTTTAAGACAAAACAAAAAAGGTTGGCATTAAATTTTGGGCTCATTTTATGCCTCTTGACA
>NW_021410577.1:0-239 GCF_001605985.2 Dendrobium catenatum | reverse complement strand
CTCGAGGCGGGTCGATTCGAGCTCGAATTGGGTCCGACGGGGTTCAATTGGATCGACCGAACGAGCTCAAGCACGCTCGAGCCAAAATCGAGGTCAACACGCCTAAATTTTCTGTCTTCCTTCCTTCACACTAATTTTTTGTCTGGAATTTATAACCATTGACCTCAAATATTTGATAACATTTTGCTAATCTATTTGGTCACCAAGCTAACTCAGATAACCTTGAATACTGCGAACTG
>NW_021410576.1:0-272 GCF_001605985.2 Dendrobium catenatum | reverse complement strand
ATTTATTAGGTGTCTCTTGGTATTCCTCTTTCATACTTATAAATATGGGAGGATTTGTAATGTTTAAAAATAGTTGAATGATATGTGATTTTTGGAAATATAAACCTGCGGGTTTCATTGGAAAAGCTTGCGAGCTTTGTCCGTCTTCTTTTTCATCCCCTCCGGAAATCTTGCGAGCTCTTTCCAACCTTTCGTCTCAGCCTCTGTTTAAAATTGCGCAATAAGAGGCGCGCCTTGAGGCGCCTCTGCGCAATTCTTGCCAAAAATGCCTC
>NW_021410575.1:0-295 GCF_001605985.2 Dendrobium catenatum | reverse complement strand
AAGCTCAATCTATACTAGCAATGAATCAAATGCAGCAAGCTAATATGGTGCAGAAGCAATAGTATCAATGAGTCTATAAGCAGTATCAATAAATCTATAAGCAGTATCAATAAATCTATAATATCCATATCTATAGCATCAATGAATCAATACAATATCTATATCCATCCATATCCATAGCAATGCTCAATAGTATCAATGCTTGGCAATCAATCGATGAAATCAACAAAATCATACGATACAGTAAATCCGATCAAATCAATAAAGTAGAAATCGATAAAGCAATAAATCCGTA
>NW_021410574.1:0-248 GCF_001605985.2 Dendrobium catenatum | reverse complement strand
TAACCAATTTTAATAAAATCTTAAAAATCCCAAAAGGATTCTAAGCACTTGCTGATCTATCCTTAGGTCATTTATGGCCTTTGGAATTAATCTCAAGGAATTTAGGGCTCATTTGGGTTCAAATCCTTAAGTAGACCCTTTAGTCGTAGTAACTTGATAATCCCTACGAGTGTGTAAAATTCTTAAAATTCACTCTTAATTATAAAAAAAATTTGATTAATCAATTTAGTGGATAGTGACTTCAATTA
>NW_021410573.1:0-234 GCF_001605985.2 Dendrobium catenatum | reverse complement strand
TTTTTATATTAAAAAATTGCTTTAAGAAGCAGTAAGAAAGCTGTCTCAAACGAAGCCTAAATCAGTTTAAATTTTGGATTTCTTTTTTATTTTTATTTATTATTTTGAGCATAATGAACACTTAAATCGGGCCCGCAATATCTTCTAATTTAGAGATAAATTGAAATTATAAAGATGAGATTTATGAGAATAATTTTAAAAACTATAATTCAAATTTGTGGCCATCAATAAAAT
>NW_021410572.1:0-1330 GCF_001605985.2 Dendrobium catenatum | reverse complement strand
TAGAATTCAATTTTAAGTCCCAAAGAAAACTAATATTATTAAAATATGTTTTTAAAATTTCACCAACACTAATATAGCACACAGCTTTGGCTCCTTGAATCAGAGATATCTGATGTCGACAAATTTTCATATGGATGCTTATTATCTCTGCAAAATGCCAATATACATCTGCCATCATCAGACATTTATCTGATATTTGTCGGCGGTCCTTTACTTCAGCCATCATTGGACTATCGCTCGACTGCTACTTGCAACGCACCTTCGAACTCTCTCCTTTAGCTCTCCACTCGATCGTTGATTGCTAATAGGCTTCAACTCGATTGTCCATCGTTGACAAACTTTCGCTCAGATGGTGTTGAAAATCTCTCATCTACTCATCACTTCTGGTTCTTCTCCAAGACACTATCACTGTAATATCTTCTCAAATCACCCTCGCATACAAGCATCAATTGATCTCCTTTTGTCACAGGTTATCTATTTAGAAGATAGCTTCTCATCGCGACTTCTTCTACACAATAGAGGGGCACTGAAGCTTGATAGGGAAATACCGTCTATCTCCAATAGTGGAATGCCTCCAATGTAAGAAGAAGAGCACAAGCGAAGAACAAGCAAAAATTCTAACTTCTATACATGGAGAGGGGCCCTGAATTTTAGTAGGGGATGCTGCCTACAACAAACAGAGGAATACCTCAACTGTAAGAAAGTTAGAATGAAGGAGAAGAAGAAAAGGAATGACTGCAAAAATTCTAACTTCTACACACGGAGAGGGTCCCTGAATTTTTGTAGGGGATGCCGCATACAACAAACAAGGGAATGCCTCAACTGTAAGAAAGTTAGAATGAAGGAGAAGAAGAAAAAGATAAGAAAATTCCAACTTCTGTACGAGAGGAGGGGCGCTGAGTCGAGTAGGAAAAATCACCAACTCAAAAAATAACGGAAAGCCTCAATTTTCAAAGATCTAGAAGGAGAAAGAAAGAAAAGGAGGAGAAAGTCTCCAACTTCTACACAAGAGGAGGGGCGCTAAGTCGAGCAGAGAAAGTTTCCCACTCAAAAATAGCGGAAAGCCTCAACTGTCAAAAAGCCAAGGGGGGAAAGAAAGAAGAAAAGAAGAGATACTCTAACTTCTACACAAGAGAAGGGGCACTAAGTCGAGCAAGAAAAATTTTCCACTAAAAAATAATAAAAAACCTCAACTATTAGAAAGCCAGAGGGGGGAAAGAAAGAAGAAAAAGAGAAATCCCCTAACTTCTACATAAGAGGAGGGGCGCTAAGTCGAGCAGGGAAAGTTTCCCACTAAAAAACAGCAGAAAGCCTCGACTGTAGGGGGAAA
>NW_021410571.1:0-300 GCF_001605985.2 Dendrobium catenatum | reverse complement strand
ATAAAGGGTGAAAAAGCTGTTGGACCTGATGATATTCCAATAGAGGTGTGGAAATGCTTAGGGAATGAAGGAATTTCTGGGCTTACTAAACTTTTTAATACTATTTTAAAGAATTAAAAAGATGCAAGATTAGTGGAGAATGAGTGTGTTGATTCTTATTTTTAAGAGTAAAAGTGATGCGCAAGATTGTGCGAATTATAGAGGAATTAAGTTAATGTGTCATACTTTAAAACTATGGGATTGAGTTATGGAGCATAGGTTGTGGCATGATACTAATGTTTCTCAAAATCAATTTAGATT
>NW_021410570.1:0-249 GCF_001605985.2 Dendrobium catenatum | reverse complement strand
TTGAATATGGCTTACTCTCAATAGATTTGTTGATATTTTCTACCTTATGACCTATTTTAGAGATTTTGATGATAACAAATATATGCTTGAATGCTCTAATTTGTTTTCTAAGTATTTCAAGTGTAATGATGTGCATTATATTTACTTATGGGATTTACATTCCACAACTCAAGTTCAATCAAATGTTGAGATAAAAATGGACCAAGATGGATAACTTGAAGGATTTTATATTATCACCGGAGTATGTTA
>NW_021410569.1:0-219 GCF_001605985.2 Dendrobium catenatum | reverse complement strand
AAATTTTGATTAATCAACTTAGTGGATAGTGACTTCATTCAGAATTCATCCCTTCCTAGAAACATCAAACCTCCATAATTTAGCTAAAACCAAGGACTCAGCATCTTAGGTGACCTTAGGTCAGAACGAGCAAGAACTTCTAAAAATCATATCTCTTCATAGAGAACTCCAAATTGAGTGTACCACCTGTCTAACGACTCGTAATTAGGTCTAGTATTT
>NW_021410568.1:0-205 GCF_001605985.2 Dendrobium catenatum | reverse complement strand
TCGGATTCGTATTGCAGTTGGTGGATCTTCAGGTAGCACTCCTTCTTGTAGGAAAGATAGTATAGGATCAATCCAAGAAAGCTCTTTTGGCTTGTCGATTGATTGTATAACCCATGGTCCTTCGATGCTAGGAAAGTGTACTTCTTCGATATATTTTCTCTTGAAAAGGTCACCGGTTAGTGATGTTGCGAGTTTCGAAAGAGTA
>NW_021410567.1:0-243 GCF_001605985.2 Dendrobium catenatum | reverse complement strand
TTTCTAAAAATGAAAAATCTACTTCAAGTTTTTTCTTGAAATTTTTTGGTAAGTTGCGATTGACTTCTCTAAAAACAGTCAGAGGAAGGGAACTCATGATTTTGTTTCTCTTTCTCTCTTCTTAAAGAGGTTATTTTACTTTTGATTCAAAATCTTTATCATATTTTAAATTTGATTTTGAAACTGATTTTTTGTCTTCTCCCTACATTTTTTCTATCGCATAGGAATCTTTTGCAAGATTGT
>NW_021410566.1:0-261 GCF_001605985.2 Dendrobium catenatum | reverse complement strand
ACTAGAAAGCTGTTTTAATTTTTGTAATAAAAAGTTGTTTTAAGTTCTTTGGGACGACTTTTTTACTATTTCTTAAAGCAATTTTTTAATACAAATATTATAATTTTTGTACCAAAAAATTACTTTAAATAAAGCCTTAATCAAATACATAAAAATTCATTAAAAAAGGATTCTACTTAGAGAGTGATCATTTAATGGAGAATTCACTAAATCTAATAGTTAGCTTGAGGCAGTTATAATTATCTATAAAATTAATTATAA
>NW_021410565.1:0-414 GCF_001605985.2 Dendrobium catenatum | reverse complement strand
ATTAATTCAATAAGGGACTCGTGTCAGAACGTACTCTCGCAAATCAGTCAATCCAATTATTCAATACTATTTATTCGATATCAATTCAATGACACTACGACAGCGAGTACGGTTCAATAATGATGGCGTACAATGCTACAATAGGGAAATCATCTCAATTAATAGAGCACTTTCCAGTCAATTATATCTAGCAGCAGGGAAATCCATAGAACAATCGAATCAACTCAATAAATCAACCAAGCAATTGAAAACAAATCCAATGAAATCATCAGGTCAATTGAAATCAATACAACCAGCTCCATAAAGAAATCTATTCTACAATAAATCAAATCCATACGGCAACAATCCATTCAATCAATCAATCGATAATCAGTACTACGAATCAATGTATCAGTGTATCAATAGCATGTCAGG
>NW_021410564.1:0-765 GCF_001605985.2 Dendrobium catenatum | reverse complement strand
ATTTTGGAGGTAAAACCTCTCTTTTTTATGTTTATTTGATCTTAGATGTTGGCCACACTCACACAAGGAAGAAATGGGTAGAGGGACCAACGGAAGACATGATAGTTAAAACTATCGATGTGGCAAAAATTCGTCACTATTAGAGATGGAGAGAGAGATTTGTCCCACCGGGAGTGCAATTTTTTGTTGGTGGAATTTTGAAAAAAGTTTTGAAACATATTAGTTTTTTTTTGAGAATCTTAAAATTGAAGATTAATTCTAATTCTAAAGTCGAATCAACTCGATAGAAAAAGTATGTCACCCCAAAGGATGAAAGTAACATTTCATAACGGTGTTCTAACTTAAAATTATGAAATTCATCTTGAACATCATGAACAGATTCTAGAAAGAACTTCGTGTAGCCCTGAGGGAACAAAGTGAAGTTCAACTCAATATCCAATTATAATATTCAAGAAGTACGATCATCGAGTTCACATCCAAAGCCTTATCAAAGAAGGGTGTATCTCCCAAAAGGGAGATAACACCATTCAATAATAATCCTTCTAATGTACTAAAGATGATAATTTTTTAACTATTTTCCAAAGAAATCTAATAAGATTTTAAAAAAATTAATTTTAAAATCAGGTGCGTGTGTGGTTCCAAATCTCCTACAAGCGCAAGCCCTCGAAGTTAATTATATCATAGAGAGACAGAGTCCCCTATGAAAACTCTCGATTAAAATAGTGATGAAATTTTGTAAGATCTTCTAGGAGTGATATAAAAAAT
>NW_021410563.1:0-300 GCF_001605985.2 Dendrobium catenatum | reverse complement strand
CTAGAAAATGGGTGGTAAGGTAGCATGAAACATCAGGGCACGCATGGTTTCAAGAAGATGTCAATGCTTGCATTTGGCAAGTCCATTTTACCCAGGTGTATACCAACAGCTAATGCAATGAGCAATGCCAAATTGAGCTAGAGTGTATTGAAAGTTATTATTAACACATTCACCACCACCATTAGTTTGCAAAATTTTAATAGGTTGCTAAAATTGACATTCAACAAGCAATTTAAAGTCAAGAAACTTTTAGTGGGATAACACTGGGGATGGACCCCATACATCACTATGAATAAGTTT
>NW_021410562.1:0-277 GCF_001605985.2 Dendrobium catenatum | reverse complement strand
GGTAGCGGCCCCATGCTTGTTGGTGGTGATTTCAATTGCTGCCTTGCTCAGGAGGACAAGAAGGGTGGAAAACGCTTCAGGATGTCCGCTGGTGCCCATGAAATGCGGACATTCATGGTTGATAATGACCTGCATGACCTTGGATTCGTGGGGCCCAAATTCACTTGGTCGAATAATAAGGAGGGCACTAGCCGTATTTGGGTTCGGCTGGATCGCTTCCTTATGAATACCGAAGGGCTGAATGCTGCCCCTTCTGCTACGGTGCGACATCTGAACC
>NW_021410561.1:0-272 GCF_001605985.2 Dendrobium catenatum | reverse complement strand
CTTGTCAATTGATTGGCCCACTTTATACATCTTTTAAATTTTGATACACTTTGTATATCTTCCAATTCTTTTTTTCAATCATTGCGCATCTTTTTTAGTTTTTCTTTTTTTTGGGGCACATTTTATGCCCTAATCATTTTTGCAAGATCGATCCATTTTCAAAATGCTTAAATACTCTTAGTTTTTAGCATATCTTCCATATATTAGAGAAGAAAAACTTACTCTCTAATATAAAGAAGAATAAACCACAAAACAGAATCAAATTTATATGA
>NW_021410560.1:0-1468 GCF_001605985.2 Dendrobium catenatum | reverse complement strand
TGTGTCAGGTTAAATTTAAAAATTAATTTAATCGGACACGTGTCTGTCGTGTCCAACTTGTGTCCCAGCTGTGTCGGCATTGCATTCTCTCTTCAAGAAGTGTTTCAGTGCATCATGAACAATAACACTTTTTTTATTGAAAATTTTATGAAAGAAAGACAACATACAAGTGGATCTTTAATTGGAGAGGAAGATCCTGCTCTCCCAAATCTCTAGCCATCGGCTATAGTCCAAACACCATAAGAACAATCTAAATTCAGCAAATAACATATATCCCTAACCCTAAAAAAAATCACCTACTAAAGCAAACAATAAACTGTAAATATCCAAACCTCCTTCCCTCAATTCCCTTACAAACCTTCCCTTTTTCCTTAATTATTTCCCTCCCAAATCAGTCCTCAAATCAGCTCACAAATCTGCCCTCTTCAATTATGAAATATTTTTTAAGTAATACTCTCCAAATCAGCACCCAAATCTATCCTCTTCAATCAGGAAATATTTATAAATTAATCCCCCCAAATTAGCCCCCAAATCAGCCCCTAAATCTACACTCTTCAATTAGAAAATATTTTCTAATTAATTCCCTCCAAATCAGCCCCCAAATCTGCCATCTTCAATTAAAAAATATTTCCTAATAATCCCCTCTAAATCAGCCCCCAAATCTGCCCTCCTCTCCTGCGGCTCCCAATTCCGCTGTGTCGGAAGGTCCAATTGAGTTAATTTGGAGCCGAATAAACTCATCATTAACCTTCTATACCCATTAGATAGGTTAGATGTCAATTGAGCTTTCAAGGCAAAAGGGATCTCATATGGTAGGCTCTTCACTAGTGTAGTTCAAGAGTTTATAAGGCGTACCTCCTAGGCCAAGGGTTTCTAATTTTGATTCTAAGGACTACTAACATAGTTAGGCCATCTATATCTAGCTCCTAGAAGTTTGTAAGGCTTCCTAGAGCTAAAGAGCTGAAGTCAACTGTTTGGAATTTCTATGACTAGCCAATATTAAAGTTAATGGAGACCCACCTAAGAAGCCCTACAGGGAAGGTTCTATGGCAAGGAAGGATCATCTATATCCCAAGGCTAAGCACAAAGAAGAATTTATCAATCTTATCCAAAAAAAAATGATATCAACCCTTTTTAGCTATCGCCCCAATAATGCCTAGTCCTATCTTGGGAACTAGAATGCTGGAAATAAATTGCAGTATATTAAATCAACAAACCATCTTCTTCATCAGGTTCTCTATTTTTCAAGTAGTGGGAATCTTTGATTTGAAAATTCTTGAATAATTAACGACCCAGTAATGTATTGTTGAATTGTAGGTAGATTGAAATAATTTCAATCAAGTTCTTGCATGTAATCGGATCTCTTGAAGTTCATGTTGGTCCTACCATCAGATTTCCCCTTTTCATGCCAGTTTGAATGAATTGAGCAGAAACGAAGTTTGCTCTGTAACCCAAGAAACAGGGTTGT
>NW_021410559.1:0-213 GCF_001605985.2 Dendrobium catenatum | reverse complement strand
GCTGTTTTAGAGCAAAGGTTGATTGAAGATCCTGTAGGAGAGACCGAATGAAGGCCGGGTCATTCCCTGTCAACAAAATATCATCAACGTAAATTAGAAGAAATAGGTGAATGTTATTTTGATGAAATAGGAGTAATGATGGGTCGGAACGACTAAACCGAAAGCCACGAGTCAGGAGAAAGGAGGTTAGTTTCTGGAACCACTGTCGTGGAG
>NW_021410558.1:0-307 GCF_001605985.2 Dendrobium catenatum | reverse complement strand
CGTACCTAAGTTAGACTTTACTAAGGATCACTTATGTAATGCTTGCCAACTAGGAAAATAAGTCAAATCATCCTTCCATTCAATTAGAGATATGATCACCTCTAGGCCATTATAAATCCTACACATTGACTTATTTGGACCCGTTAGTACAGCGAGCCTAGGTGAAAAATATTATGAATTTGTGATTGTAGATGACTTCACTAGATTCACTTGGGTAAGATTCCTAGCATATAAGAATGAGTCTTTTGAGAAATTTAAAGTATTCTCCACATGAATTCAACAAAAATTAGGTTGTGAAATCTCAACA
>NW_021410557.1:0-220 GCF_001605985.2 Dendrobium catenatum | reverse complement strand
AATATAGATGATTTGTTCCGCTACATTTGATATTTTTAGTAGCTCTGGTCTGTTTTGTATAATATTTGGAAAATTCAGTTCAGTAAGCAAATTCCAAAGCCAGATCCTGGTTAGTTCGTTAAGCTGGTCACGGGCTGATGCGGGGCGGGATCCGTCTCGGGTCGGGTCGTGACAGGTAATGGGGTGATCTACTAATGCCTGAGAAGTGGGGGAAGGTGAC
>NW_021410556.1:0-200 GCF_001605985.2 Dendrobium catenatum | reverse complement strand
GCTTATCGTGCTAAACTTGATGGGAACAGCTATCAGATCAGCTGGATGAAGAAGCTAAAACTGCACCCCAGGGAGAATTTTTTCTGGTGGAGACTTCTGAGGAATGCTATACCAACCAATTGTTGGTTATTTAGAAGGGGACTTGCTGAAACTTCCCTTTGTACTTGGGGATGTAATGTGGAGGAGAGCTTAGATCATTG
>NW_021410555.1:0-203 GCF_001605985.2 Dendrobium catenatum | reverse complement strand
TGGAAAAACTAGGTATTTTTTTGTATTGCTCGGTATTGCTCGGTATAGCTCGGTATTGGTTTTCACATGATGATATTCCTCGTTATTGTTTGGAATTGCTCGGTATTTGCTCGGTATTTCTAGTTTTTTAGCATGATTTTAACTCTGGGAGGACGTATCTCTACGTCAGGTGGGAGGACGCAATAAAAATTCCACAACAGGAG
>NW_021410554.1:0-1682 GCF_001605985.2 Dendrobium catenatum | reverse complement strand
GGGTTCGGGTCAGGAAAACTAACCCGTTTTTAAAAATGAGTCGGGTTCGGGTTGACCATAATAGTGCCTGGTTAGTTTCGGGTTCAACCCGAACCCGATCCGTGACCCGAAATTGACCCCCCTACTCTCAACCAACAGACTAAGGTGAGTTGTGTATTCATCTCATTTTGATATAAGTACTTTGATATTGAAGAATTGTGTAAAGATACATGCTTTTTAGATGAATTTAAGGCTTCGTTTGGGAAACTTTTCATATTGCTTCCTAAAATGACTTACTAGTAAAAAGTTGTTTTTTTGTAACTATAATAATTGAACAAAACAGTCAACATAAATGTTTTGCATAATTTAGCATTTATTTGGGAAGATTGTATGGTTTTATAAAGTTGATTGTGAAGTTACTTTAGGAAAAATAAATTAACTATTATAGTTGCAAAAAATAATTTTTACTACAAAAGTTTTTGAAAAGCAATGATAAAGCAATTATCAAATAAAATTATTATTGTTTTCTAAAAAGTAAAACAACGAGGAAGCTGTGCTAAATTGACTATTTAACTTTATTTGCAGCATCTTTTCGACTGCTCTCATGCGAAGTGATACATCATCAAAAAGTTATCTTGATCGGGCACCAATCTCGAGGGAAAATCAAGTTGAAACTTCCGAAATTAAAATTGGGACCATCTGATCTCCAATTTTAGCAAACTTACAGTTGATCTGAACATCTTGGAAATACGAGCCCAACGACACCAAATTCAACTCAATCTGAGCCCAAATGGGTTCAAATTAAGGGCCCAAAGAGATGTTGGAAGGTTCAAACCACAATTTGGATTACCAAACGGTTTCCAATGTGACATGCTTATAGTTGAATCAAGCGGCTCGATTAGACGAATCCAACGAGCCCAAGATCATGGAATTCCAACATCATTAAAACATTCAAATGTCTAGCGAATGGTCCACGATCAAGGGATTCAACACATTGGCCGTCAATCCAAACCACTCCCCATTTACTCCATGTTCTCTCTCATATTTACGAGCCATGTCACTCTAGAAAATCTATAAATAGAGCCCCCTTTCTCTTGAAAAGGGGCCCCATGCAACAGAGCAAGAGAGAGATCGGATATCGCTCTTGCCTCATCGCTCCTCCTCGACCACCGGCCGGAGTTCCGCCAATCCATCGCATGACATCGGAGTTCCGCCAGACCACTGCATGACGCTGGAGTTCTGCCGGACCACCGTTTGAGGCCCAGACTCCTACAGGACCACCACATGAGGCCCTAGCTTCTGCCGGACCACCACCTGAGTCATAGACTTCTATCGAACCACCACTTGAGGCACGAACTTCTGCCGGACCATCACTTGACACCATGAGCTCCGCTGCACCATCACCTAAGACCATGACTTCTATCGAACCAACACTTGAGGCCCATACTTCTGCTGGACCACTACTTGAAGCCCAGATTTCTGCTAGACTTACACCGGCCACCAACGATCTTCCTGACCTTTGTCACCTACTACGGTCCTTCCAACCTACATCACCAGACAATGGTCTTTCTGACCCATGTCTTCTGTAGACTACGGTTCTCCAGACCTCCATCTCCAACTACGATCCTTCAGACCACTGTCACCCGACTACAATCTTTCTGACGTTCGACGCTCGTCGACTATGATTGTACCGACTAAATGAA
>NW_021410553.1:0-218 GCF_001605985.2 Dendrobium catenatum | reverse complement strand
TGCTCCCTCCGTATAAAATCTAGCATATCTTTCTTTGGCTGAATTTTAAAATACAACTTATATAATAATTTACTAATAAAAAATTTTAAATTTTAAAAATAAATTTAATCCCCCTCCTCCTTACATAATGTGTCTTTTTAAGGAACAATTATTTGGTTCGGTGAACGTACGCTCCTCTACATTCGGCCACCAATATTTTAGCGACACGTAGCATTAAG
>NW_021410552.1:0-302 GCF_001605985.2 Dendrobium catenatum | reverse complement strand
AAGTAAACACATTAGAGTTGATCTCGCAGAACAATTCCCCCTCAATACTGGAAAGTCACCCATTGCTCTAGAGCCTTCATTTGTTGCTCGCTCGAAGGATGTTGCAACAACTCTCTTGAGGAGACACAACTTTTGGGCTTTCTTATGGTGGGTATCTTTTTTTCCCAATAATGCTATTTTTATGTAAATGAACTTGTCATTCTTTCACTTTTCTACTCTCATAAGTGTTGTGGTCACAGGCGCGCCGACACCCTCTTTAATGGCAGCGACCTTCTCCACACTTCTCATTGCTAGTCCCCTTA
>NW_021410551.1:0-217 GCF_001605985.2 Dendrobium catenatum | reverse complement strand
ACGAACTGCACTAAAAAAAATCAGCTTTTTAAGGGTTCTACAATCTACCCACCTTAAGAAAAATGTCGTCCTCGACATTTCACTTAAGGGATCGAATGCAAAATCGATATAAAGCAAATCCGCTCAATCAAAACTCAAATCCAAATCAAATCGAATCAAAAATCAAAATCAAAACTCATCGGAATCCATACAACACACACAATGCAATCAATCAAAT
>NW_021410550.1:0-673 GCF_001605985.2 Dendrobium catenatum | reverse complement strand
TACCTCTTGAAGAAAGAGTTTTTATTGGAGGAGATTTTAATGGACATGTTAGTAGAGAGGTAGATGATTTTAAAAGCATTCATGGTGGCCATGTGTTTGGAACGACAAATGAAGGTGGTAAGACTATATTAGATTTTTCTTTAGCTTATGATTTCGACAAAAGATATGAGCATCTTATCACTTATAAAAATGGATATAGTAAAACGCAGATTGATTATTTTCTTATAAGAAAATTAGATATTTTAGATTGCATAGATTGTAAAGTTATTCCGAGTGAAAATTAATGTACCCAACATCGATTATTAGTTTTGGACTTTAAGATAAAGGGCCAAATAATAAAAAATAAAGTAAAACGATTTTTTAGGATTAGATAGGGCATTTAAAGAATATTAATAAAATTATTTTTAAGAGTAAGATTTTAGATCATAAGATTCTGTGCATGAGGATGTTAATATTATGTGGGAAAAAGTGGCTTGTGATATTAAGAATATTACAAAGATGTGCTTGGAGTTTGGAAGGGAAAAGCTCTTAATAATAAAAATAGTTAGTGGTGGAATCCAAATGTGCAAGAAAAAATAAAAAAATAAGAAGATTTGTTATAAAAATTAATTTAGATGTAAAAATTATGATAATTGAGAAAGCTATAAAGAGGCTCGTAAGGAATCTAAGAAAG
>NW_021410549.1:0-310 GCF_001605985.2 Dendrobium catenatum | reverse complement strand
TTTAATATTAACATATAAATAAAAGAGAAATATAAATATAAATATAAATTACCTTAAATAGCGTCTAAAAATCATCATACTAATTAAAAAAGAACTAGCATAACTAACTCTCGCTAATTAAAAAGTGAGGAAGATGCAATAGGTTTTATAGTTTAAAACATTTGGGTTAGTGAAAAAAAAAAGAAAAGAAAAAGAAATCACCCACATATAATGTCCATTAAAGATGTAAACGAGTCAAGTCAAATTCAAATCACCCTTCACTTGAGCATTAATTTGATAGTTTATTAAAAAAACAAGCTCAATTGAATGA
>NW_021410548.1:0-1417 GCF_001605985.2 Dendrobium catenatum | reverse complement strand
AAGGTTTACAATTTAATGAAGAGAAGATGCCGCTAGGTGATGCTTATACTTAACTTCTGGATGAAGATCAGGATGCCACTAGGGATGCTTATACCTAACTTCAAGAATGTCAATAGGATGCCATATGAGGACTTATACCTAGAAACATATTTAATCAGGTTTGGCTGCCGTATGAGCGGACTTAAGCTAGAAAATCAATAGGATGCCGTAAAAGCAGACTTAGACCTAAAGATAGATTTAATCAGGTTTGGCTGCCGTAAGAGCAGGCTTAAGCTAGAAAGCCAATAGAATGCCATAAAAGCGGTCTTAGACCTAAAGACTGATTTAAACTGGATTGGCTGCCGTAAGAGCGGACATAAGCCAGAAAGTCAGTAGGATGCCGTAAAAGCGGACTTAGACCTAAAGATGGATTTAATTGAATGGCTACCGTAAAAGCGGACTTATACTAAAAGTCAATAGGATGCCGTAAGAGCGGGCTTAGACCTTAAGACGAATTTAAACTGGATTGTGAATTTTTAAAGTAAAGTTGATTTCTTTAAAGCTTTGAATCCTTTCCCTCAACCACAAATGACATTGACAACTTGCAAATGTTCTAATAGAGATCATAAGCTTTTATATATGTCATTTTCTAGAAGGGAAAGAAAAAACATTTTGATGATTGATAGACTTGAAAAAAAATTTTGAATAAAATTTTGTTTTATCCTTCATTATAAATGATCTTTATAAATTACAAATAATCCACTAGGGATTATGTTTTTATATTGGATCATCATATGTGAGGAAAACAAAAAGAGACTAGTTTGATCATCTTTGATAAGTAAAGACTTAACAAAGTATCTCGATCACCAAAGGAGAAATGCAAGATTTTGTTTAAAGATTGATTCCATGATTGAATTTGTTTTGAGTAACTCAAAGAAAATAATAAGATTCTTCTAGAGTTCTCGTTCGCGTGTTCTAAAAGAACTAAATGCAACATGATAAAATTTGTTCTGAAAATTTTTAACTTTTGCATGAGTTGTTACAGAACAACGAGCATATTTGAGCATCCTTTATAGTGAAAACATTAAGGAATATTAAATATTCATAATGATCGAGAAAAGTTTGATTTTCATCAGAAAGTGAGAGCTTTATTTTTCATTTGATAATTTCTTATAATATTTGAAAATGATCGTTTAAGTTTAATCATCTTAACCCAATGAATGATATGGGAAAAGATTCAAAAACTCAACGAAGAATAGGTTGACTCTCTCTAAATTAAATATTTTGAATATTACCAGAACGATTTCAATCAAAAGTTAAAACTTAATAACTTCCTTTAAAGAAAATTGTAGTTTCAAAATATTTTGAATTTCAATGCTATAGAAATAGAGTTGTTTAAACTCTAACATCTGATTCTAGTTTATAATAAGCTGAAGAT
>NW_021410547.1:0-1390 GCF_001605985.2 Dendrobium catenatum | reverse complement strand
GCATCAATGATATTCAAAAGCTCAATCTAAGTGGCTTTGGAAAAAAAACCTCAAAAATTTCTTTTAAATGTTTCCTTCTTAGTAGGCTTCTACATTCTCTTTTATAACATCTTTTATTTTGATTTAATTTGAATGAGTTTATTTGATTTAAAGGTTATGCATTTACATTTATGCTTCATTTGAAACGGCTTTCTTATTTCTTCTTAAAGGTTAATTTTTATACTAGAAACCATCTTTAAGATCCAGGAATAAAGCCGGGAGAGATCAAAATACACAAATCTAGCTCTAAATTTAAATCTATCAGCAAAATTTTACCTACTCCCAT
This sequence comes from Dendrobium catenatum, assembly GCF_001605985.2. Taxonomy (NCBI): domain Eukaryota; kingdom Viridiplantae; phylum Streptophyta; class Magnoliopsida; order Asparagales; family Orchidaceae; genus Dendrobium; species Dendrobium catenatum. The sequence goes on along the minus strand of NW_021410547.1, from coordinate 1,065 downwards.
TATTTTTATAACTAATATCATCATTATACTTACCATCATTACTAAACATATCATCATCATTAGGGGTGTCAATATTTGGCACGACACGAAAACCCGACCCGAACCAGACTCAGAATTTTCGAGTTAGACCCGACCCGTTTCCTAAACGGGTTCGGGTTCGGGTTGACCCGACAACCCGAAGGGGTTAACGGGTTCAAACCCGAAAACTCATTTTGAAGCCTCTGCTCCGCTGGACTCTGCCCCTGCCTCGCCCCTGCCAGCACACCCGCGCGCTGCCCGCTGACCCCGGCCCTGTTGCGACCGGGGCACCCACTTCCCAGCGCAAACCCACCCGCGCGTCCCTGCCCGGCGCACTGCCCCCCCCCCCCCCCCCACCGCGCACTCGCTGTCCGGGCGAACTGCTAGGCGACCAACTTTCTCGGGTAGGGTCGGGTCAACCCGGTAACCCGCCGGGTCGGGTCCGGGTTACCCATATTATTTTCACACAAATGTTCAACACATTATACAAACTTAAACACATTAAATAAAATTAAACTTCTCATTATACATAAAAATACTCTTACATGGAGTCTCTTAAGTTCTAAACTAGCAATAGTTGTACCCAACATTCGAAGGACCATAGGGTCACTATCAAATGTAGCTGATTAGGGAAGTTGGTGCAAGGTATTATCATGTATTTGGCATTAATGACATTTATGTGCATGGACCACACAATCCTTTACTATAATATATTTTGATTATTTTCATAAATGCCAGCACTCATAAAATTGTTAAAAAACACCAATTCATAAAAAAATATTTTCTTAGAATAATAAAGGCCCTATTAAATTAAAATAATTATGATTTTTACTTAAAAAAAGTACACCAATGGTTCCAAACATAAAAAATAAAATAAAAATATGAGAAAAAATGAACGTTCAAGCCTCAAGGGACAAAAATGCCAATATCCACTTGGGGACCACGTAAAAGGTTTGTCGGTGTTAGGACGTGGTGGAAAAGATAGCCGGGTAGCAATTGATCTCGTAATACACATAATGGTCACTGTAAAATAACTTTCACGTAGTT
>NW_021410546.1:0-785 GCF_001605985.2 Dendrobium catenatum | reverse complement strand
CCTGTAGGAACGGACATTTTAAATTTTTTTGGGAAATTTTATAGAACACAATGGAGAAAAATGATTTATGTAGCTGACTTCACATAGCGGGAATAAAGACTTGATGCTGTTATTGTTGAATTTCTTAAGAAAGATAATCTTATACTTTCATAAACTTCTTAAGAGTTGTCAAGGACACCTTCAGTATCATGCAGAGCACTTCAACTCTTATTCTCATTTAACTGCTGAGCAAAAAATGCAAGCTGTATTTTTTAACCCGGGCAATGAAATTTTTTTTTCTTCTAATTTGAGTAATAGTATGCTCACAGTGTTGAAATATAAAATCTTGCATCATATGCGGAAAGATCCAAATTCTTTTGAAAATTCTTTGTGAAACAAAATTTTTTTTATTTTTTTTCCCAAAAACTCTTCACTACTATTTTTTGGAATTTTTGTAAATTTGCAATTGGCAAAATGGGAGAGAATTGGTTGAGCACTTCATTCCAACATTTGTGCAGAATTTATACAATTCTAAAAAAGTTTCTAGTTAGAAATATACAAAATCAGGGAATATAGTTAATTTTAAAAAGAATTACAATAGTCCCATGGATGAGTGATTAGGCAGCTGGAATCCTATAGATTCATGAAGTGGCAATGGAGAGGAAGGAAAGAGGGTGGAAGATTGGTGCTTAGTGGGTCCCACCAGGAGGAATTCATGCATGCATTTGCTTAATGTTTGGTTGGGGGTGGGATTGCTGGCTTGGCTAGAGGCGAAAGTCCAGAGGCATTTCTCACTCCCCCTCAAT
>NW_021410545.1:0-2340 GCF_001605985.2 Dendrobium catenatum | reverse complement strand
ACATAACAAGCTCCTCATATTTATAGGTATGAAAGGGAATACAAAAAGACACTAACAATGAATTCACATAGGAATTCTAAACATCACAAACCATTAAAACCCCATTGCTTTTCACGAAAAAACATCTCAAGCCCAAGAACCGAAGGAGCAGCCGCGGGAGCCAAGGAGGCCGCACGGAACCAAGGCTCCAAAGCCACGGGAAAACCCCCCTAACTCGGAAAACCAACAGCCACCGTGGGAACCAAGGAGACTTCACGAAAATCAGCCACCCGTGGAAGCCAAGGAGCCAAGGCATGGGAAAACAAAATAAATCTTGGGATTCCAAAAGCCATTTTGGGATCACAAGAGACAACTTTAATTTAAGATAAAACATTAAATAAAAAGCTACATAAATACAATAATAAATGAACTAAAATCTAGCTAATAATGAGTTAACTCTTAGTTCAATAAATGAACTAAAAATCAGCTCATAAATGAGCTAAATTGCAGCTCAAATTTTATTGTGCTTGTAAACTCGAGGGAGGCCAAAATTGATTTATTTTGGACATGATCTATTTGGAAAAATTATGTTTGTAATTTTCCCCTAGTTGTATTCTAGCCGTCATTGTGACACTATTTATATATTTAGATGGTCCATTAAAATATTTCACATTTCTTAAACCCTGTGAGATTAGAATTGGATGATGGGGACAGGATTTACGACTTAGCATAATTTGAATAGAATGCTTGGTAAAGGAATGCAATTGTTGAGAAAAATGAAGACTAAGAAAACACCAACAAAGTAAACTGAAGAAGTTAGAAAGTAACTTAAGAGTGTTTATAACTTTCTGGAGAATAGGTGAATAATAGAACAATGAGGAAACTTTCACTTGAAGAGTTGAAATTCCCTTTCCTGTTAAGCGCTGATGTTGCCTCCAGATATTTTTTCTGATTGTACTTCTCCATTTTGAACGGAACCTTCTCTCAACACAAGATCTAAAGTTCTGAACCCGCAAAGTTCTCTTAGAGCAATGTAATTGTAAGTAAATAATCCATGTTCATAATTTCAGATGAATGGATTTTTATCAAAATTTGTTGGTAAGTTTATGTTCGCTTAAAAAATCAGCTCTCTGCTTAAAATTCGTATTCGCTATTACTTAAACCATTCGAAATTTCCAAGATTGTTATTATCTTTCTTAATTTCTTGTTTTATATCTGGCCTGTGCAAAATGAAACCTTCGTTCTCTCTACGAGAATTTAATGAAAGCCTTTCGTTTGTTTTAGGTGCATAACTTACAAATTTGTTTCTCTATGCAGTATAAATGGATGAAGAAGATAACTGAGCAAGTGAAACAGCTCGCAAAAAATGAAGATGAACAACTCTCAATGACAAGATCGTATGATGTGCTTCCTCCATATGACCAAGCGAAGGCACTGGGGAAAATTAACATTGATGTAGATCGCATTGCTGCTGGATTGCCTTGTGGAAGTGAAGGGTTTCTCTTAATGTTTGCCCGCTGGAAAAAACTTGAGAGAGACCTATACAATGAACGCAAGGAGTATGTTACCAGACAAAACCCAAAGATATGACATTCTGGTTAATAGTCAATTTTTTCAAAATGTATAGTTTACATTGATAATCTTGTATTAAAGAGACGTATTCGTTATTTAATTTAAAGAATTTACCCTTTTTCTTGGTAGTTTCAAGTCTTAAAAATTGATTTACCTGTTTTTTCATCAAGAACAAATTCAACTGATGTTATTGATTTTAATTGCAGCCGGTTTGATATTACACAAATTCCAGATGTCTATGATTCTTGCAAGTAAGAAGTTTTTATTTCTTTTGTATTTTGAATTTCTGAAATCTTCCTTTTGTTACTACAGACTTTTGACGTCAAACGAGAGTTTTACCCTTAGGAGCATTCCTCCTCATGCATGCTAGAAAATTTTATGTATGAGATTTTCAAATAACTCAGTTGGCCTCAAAGGGAACTATATTCTAGAAGTTTCTCTCTTCTCTCCTCATGTGTCAAAGAATTGATTGGCTACCTTTTATTTTCTTGTGACTAGATGGAAAGGTTTAAGGTTAGATAGTTGATATTAGAATTGTCAAAATTGTTTTATCAAAAACATCACAAGGATCAACCATCTTTTGGGATAACACCAGTTAAATAGTGATCATGATCTTGATCATGGAGAGACAAGCTACCTTCGTATATGTTAAATAATAGTTATGATTTGACAGGTGAAATAAGAGTAAACTCAATCAAGATCTATAGTTCCACTATCTCAAGTTGTTATGAACAGATACGGTCAAAGAATATTTTTTAGCAACTATGGCTTTTTGTGTCGTTCTGTCAC
>NW_021410544.1:0-208 GCF_001605985.2 Dendrobium catenatum | reverse complement strand
AGCAAAAAAAAAAAAAAAATCATTTTAGTTTTTCTTAAAAAAAATAATAAATTATTTAAATCATTAGTTTTTCGATTGACCAAAACTTAGCATGATTTTTTTTTTCTATCACTTAAGCTGGCCAAACCCTACTAGAATCTTACACATATGGACCCTAATCCAAAATTTTCATGCCTAATTCGAATCAAATTTTTGTATTTGGTCGAAT
>NW_021410543.1:0-243 GCF_001605985.2 Dendrobium catenatum | reverse complement strand
GAGACTCGAGGAGAATACCCCATAGCTGACTGGGGAGCTATGAAGCAAGAACTGAAAAGGAAATACCTTCCTCCCTCGTACTACCCAAGACTACTAGATCGTTGGAATAGGCTAAACCAAGGGAGTAAACCCGTTAAGGAATACATCTCCATGTTAATGATTTCTTAATTCGTTGTAACGGGGAGGAGACCACCACTCCCACAAACCTTCTGTCCATGTTCAGAGCCGGATTGAGAGAAGACC
>NW_021410542.1:0-824 GCF_001605985.2 Dendrobium catenatum | reverse complement strand
ATTCAAATAAGTCAAATCCTTCAATTAGATCCTAGGACGTCACAACCAAGGCCCTTCGTAGAAACATAACCTTCGTTTGTAACAAATTTATTACTGCTGTCTAAAATGGCTTTGTAATACAAATATTCCTAATTTAAAAAATTGTTGTACTAAACCGTTGTTTTAGAAGGCAACAAAAAAGTTGTCCCAAATAAAGCCTTAATCACAATGATTTAGTTGCTAAAAAATTTTTGTTTGCTTTCCATAGTGTGCTAAGAGAGATTTAGTGCCTTCTTTGGCTTAGAAGGCCAGCTTTCTAATGCAAGAAATACACACACATTGTATTGTTACCATCATAACAAGTTTTGGAAAAGAGTATTTCAAATTTCATGGATGGTGGTGGATATACAAAGCAGTGCTTCATGATGTCAAGAGATATGGGTATCATAAGCTGGAGTTTAATATTTCTTATCCGATGGAGCAATATTTCCTATTATGTAGAATTTTTTCTCCTCTAGCAATATGCATCTCGATTAGTTAAGACCAGACATCATAATTGACTCTATTAAGTAGGATTCTTGCATTAAAGGGGTCCTCAGCTCGAACAAGAACTGGACCAGGTTTAGTTTCAATGAATTCACTATTGTCACCCTTTTTCTTTTCCTTTTTTGCCTTTTCCTTTTTTTCCAAAGTTAGAATATAAAACATTTTACTCGTTGTGCATAAAGTCGATCATGATAGTTTATGTAATGGCAGCAACTAGAAGATCGGCTCTGTTGGTAAGTAGAGGTGTCAAATCATGTCTACGGGTCGGGTTCGGGTCCAATCCGATTTTTACTCAAAGA
>NW_021410541.1:0-344 GCF_001605985.2 Dendrobium catenatum | reverse complement strand
TGTATATAGTGTATAAAATGCTTATAAAAAGTGTGTACAATACTTGTACATAGAAAGTATAAACTTGTACATAGTATGTATAATGCTTATATAAACTTTTACATAGTATGTATAATTCTTGTACCTAGCATTTATAATACTTTTATAAACTTATATATAATGTATATAATGCTTGTACGTAGCATGTATAAACTTATATATTATTTTTATAATCTAATTTATAGTATTTACAAATATATACATACTATGTATAATATTTGTACATTGCATGTATAAACTTATATATAATGTGTACAAACTTATTTATTACCTGTATAAACTTGTATATAGTATGTATAATTCTT
>NW_021410540.1:0-1666 GCF_001605985.2 Dendrobium catenatum | reverse complement strand
AAAGGCCGAACCTCGCAAATCGTATATGCTCATAAACTTAAGGGTCGAGCTAAATCCCTGAAGTTCAACAAGCCTAAGAGCCGAACTTTAAAAATCTTCAAAGCTCATAAACCTAAGGGTCGAGCTAAATCCCTTAAGTTCAATAAGCCTAAGGGTCGAACTTTAAAATTTTTAATGCTCATAAACCTAAAAAGTCGAGTTATTTTTCATCAACATATCTAAAAAGTCAAAATCACATGATCAAAGATTACAACGAATTCATTGTGTGAAAGTCACACAATAAATTCATTGGGAGGCAATTTGTTGACTGTATAAAAATATATAACAAAAGAAAAAAATAAAATTTCAGAGCAACCGACATACCTCCACGCCGGCCCCACCTCTCCAAACGACACACTGATTCATTTCGGTAACTGCCATTTAGCAAATGAATTAAATAAAATGAGAAAGAATTTCGGAAGGAGGGACTTACACACGCTTGTCTGACTTCGCCTCTCCATTACCGCTCGACTTCGCTTCTTTCGGCTTCTCCATTGTTGCCGATTTCGTTGCTTCATAGAGGCATATAGGGTTCGCCCTTCATCTCCTCTTTTCATCGTTGTTGTTCGGCTCCGTTGCTTCACAAGAGGTCAAGAGATTGCACGCGTCGCCCCTTCCGCTCCTTGCTGTTTGACTTTGCTTCTCCGATTCCCACACCCGACGTCGACCTCCATCTCCGACCTCCGTCGCCTCCCTGCCTGACTTCTCTCCTCGTGCGTGACCTTCGATCCCGCTCCTAGCCCGATCGAGCTTTGTCCAATCCCCTCCTCCTCTCCTTTTCTTATATTATAAATAATATATAATAATATAATTATTATATAGTATATTATAATTTATTGTTATATATAAATATAATAAAATAATATAATATTATATCCAATATATATATATAAAGAAGATTGAATTTTTAAGCAAATGTTGAAGACCCCGACCGTTGTATCTTAGGTCCGACCGGGATGGTTTGAAATTGAAGACCCACGCCATCGATCTTAGATATGGGCGGATGGTTTTACAATTCGAAGACCTCATGCAGTCGATCTTAGATCTTGTTGAGATGGTTTGAAATCAAAGACCCTATGCTGTTGACCTTAGGTCCGGGTAGGAAGAATTACGACAGTGCTGTCCCGATTTCTCCCTCGGTGGGGAGGAGACGTCAGGAGGCTGCCGAAATTTCGAGTTAATTTAAATTAATTGATTGATAAAAAAAATCAAAATCAAATCAAGTTTTAAAATTTGAGAACTTTTTTAAATTTTGAAAGTTCTTAAATCCGAGAGCATTTGAAATCCAAAAAATTTTAAAAATATGTGATAATTTTAAATGAAAATTTTGGATCCGAAAATTTTAAAATGTGAGATCAAGTTTTACAAAAAAATTTAGAATGATTTGTATTCAAGAGCTATCAATTAAAATTCGAGGATACTAAAATTAAATGGTTAATTAGAACAATTATAAAACAAATGCAATAAATTAAAATGGAGGACGGGGAAGAATATTTTATTTTACTTTTTGACATATACAGACCCAACGATGTACAAAAATTCAGAAATCTCAAACAACTAAACAAGCTCTCTCAAACAAAAGCTATCTATAACTCTCAAACTCCCTAAATCTCTTGTACAAATTTGT
>NW_021410539.1:0-386 GCF_001605985.2 Dendrobium catenatum | reverse complement strand
GTGTGGATACAACTCTCTTTCTAAAGAAATTTGGAAATGAAATACTCATTGTTCAAATTTATGTGGATGATATCATCTTTGGATCTACAAAAAAAAATCTTTGTGATGATTTTTCTAAAACAATGAGTAGTGAATTTGAAATGAGTCGAACGAGAGATTTAAATTACTTTCTAGATTTTAGCATTAAACAACTTGAGGAAGGAATATTTCTTAGTCAAACTAAATATATTAAGGACATCCTCAAGAAATATGAAATGGATAATGATAAACCTTTTAGTACACCAATGAGTTCCTCAGTTCAGTTGGATAAGAACCTTAAGGGAAAATCTGTTGACCAAAAGAAATATATAGGGATTATTGGATCTTTGCTTTACTTGACTGCTAGC
>NW_021410538.1:0-217 GCF_001605985.2 Dendrobium catenatum | reverse complement strand
ATATGCTTTACATTGGTAATTTAATGAGTCTTTGAAAGAGTAGGATGACATCAATTGTTATTTTGGAGAGATGAGGTGTGTGGATTTTGGAGAAAAAGTTATTTGGGTGATTGTTGAAAAGTAAAATTCTTTTCCCCTCTCTCTACCGCTCTTTCCCCCTTTTATTTCCACTTTCTTGTACCTCGAAATGAATATGAATTATGTATTTAAAAGTGAA
>NW_021410537.1:0-281 GCF_001605985.2 Dendrobium catenatum | reverse complement strand
AAAATACAAACGGGTCGGGCCTTAACTTTCCACGTTAACACGCCACGCGTTATGTTTTTATTGGCTACTATTAGAGACCGAACACATCGTTGTGAGCGGATTCCACACAGAATAATTTCTCCTCTTGCACCGCTTCTTTGGCTCCTGCATCGCTGCTCGACTTCGCCCCTCCGACAACTTTCCTTTCCTGTCTGATCGGAAGTTACGACACTTTGATCGGAAGCAATGACCGGAACTCACTTGCTGTGACAGTAACTTTCTCCCTTCCCACGTGCTTTCTC
>NW_021410536.1:0-275 GCF_001605985.2 Dendrobium catenatum | reverse complement strand
TAGAATTGTTGAAGTCCAAAGTTCTGGTGGAAATAGCTTCACTGATCCGATCCTTATCCATGAAGAATTCTGGAATTTTTTATGATGAAATGGAGAGACAGGCAAGTTGTATTGGATAATTGGCCAGAGTGTTTGAGCCTAGATAGGGTCCCGGAACATCTGAGTGATAGTCTAGAGGTGGTGATCACTGAACAGGAAGTTCAGTAAGCTGTATTTAGCTTAGGGAAGAATCATTCGTCGGGAATTGACAGTATTAATTCTTCCTTCTTAAAGTT
>NW_021410535.1:0-247 GCF_001605985.2 Dendrobium catenatum | reverse complement strand
ATCAGAAAACTTGTTCCGGGTAGGAACATTGGCTTCAAGCACTTGGGCCGGCAGATTTGATGGGTGGACTGGGAGTTGTTGGTGCTGAGCTCGGAGCTCAGCGTTCATCTTCTTTCTTTGTCTTCTTGTAGGCCTTCCTCTAGATGAGGAGGCCTCAGCATCGTATTTTCCAGATGCAGATAACCTGGTTGACAGAGTAGTGGTGTTTGCAGTCACCATAGAGATTCTTCCATCAGCCACAATCCTC
>NW_021410534.1:0-251 GCF_001605985.2 Dendrobium catenatum | reverse complement strand
AAATATAATCTGCAGATTCTCAATACTCTCTCTATACTTTTCCATCAAACCTCTCAAATATATATGCAAAATGAAAAAAAGGCTCAGCAAGTTACCATGGTTACTGCACCGTGCTTCAAGGAGGGGGAGAGAGAGAGAGAGAGAGAGGGCAATATAACTAATAAACATCAGTTGCCTGAGATATTTCATTCCATCCTCGATGTTCGCCAATGCAAAATGAGTAGACGGAAGTTTATTTCCAAAAGATCAGT
>NW_021410533.1:0-276 GCF_001605985.2 Dendrobium catenatum | reverse complement strand
TAAAAAGAGTCGTCACTCTATTGCCCGTCGGCCACCCATCGACATATCTATAAGAACTCCTTATGACTCCCAATCGTTATATCAATGATCAATGGTTTAAAAGAAAGCCCGTCGGCCCACCATCCTGTACAGGTCAATTCAATCTCCATCCAACGTTCAACCATGTTCCACTTGTTTTCCAGTATATATAGTCAATTCAAGAATCAATTCAATAATCAATCAATAATCAATTCAATAAATAATATTAAAGCAATCTAGAACAATCATATCAATAGT
>NW_021410532.1:0-216 GCF_001605985.2 Dendrobium catenatum | reverse complement strand
TCAAGTTAAGAAAGGGTAAGGAGCGAGTTGAGTAGTTTCTAATATTTTGCTCTAATCTATTGTAGGTATGCAATTTTTGTTAATTTTCTTTTAGCATGCTTGATTTTTATTTTTGTTATACCTTTCTATTGTCAAGCATTGTTATAGATAGACTTCAAATTGTATTTATAATATATAAAAATTATTAATGAGATTTTGTAGTCTTCTGCTTTGCAT
>NW_021410531.1:0-1335 GCF_001605985.2 Dendrobium catenatum | reverse complement strand
AAGATGGCATAATCCGAAGAAGTCAAATGGTCTCATTGCTATCTCATCTAAAAAAAATAAAAGTGATTATTACATACCTATCATTTTATTTCATGTTATTATATAACTCAAATTTCATTTTTATCATCCTATAAATTAGGGGTATCAATTTTTGACACAGGCACGCAACCTTCGACTGTTCCGCCCTCCGATCTGCATATGTTCGCGGGTCGGGTCGTGTCAACTCGGTAACCCGCACGGGTCGGGTCCGGATTGACAAACCTGACCTGTTTGTAAAATCAGGTCGGGTTAGGATCAACCCGTTTACAGCCGGGTTCCACCCGAACCCTACCCGTTGGCCCAAATTGACACCCATACTATAAACTTTAATATTTCATTACATGTAAGTATATTTGATCTATGGTAATATGCATGTAATACTAAAATTTTAGATATTAGATATCTAAATATCACATAATAAAGTGATATACATGTAAATCTAAAAAAAAAAAAGCTTTTTTAATAAATAAAAGAAAAAAAAAACATATTTCAAATATTTTCCACTACATGGATAAATAAATAATTGGCAACCAATCAACTCAATATGTTGTTAAATAAACAAATAATATTAATAATATGCTATTTAATAAATATTGTATACTCAAATACGTCTGTGTATGCAACTCGTAGTAGGTGTCTAATAGGTTTCAATCAAATGACTTATTAGAAATGGTAGAGATCCATATAGAAATTGGCAATCATATATTATACTTTCTATTTTTCTCGGGTGTGATCTTTCTTGTATTGTTCTATGTACTATAAACAAAGGGTTAATCATATCTAGGATCTTTTATATTATAGAGACTTAAAAGATTTTGGAGCTCTTTCTCTAACTCTTCGAACTAACTCAAATCTAATTTAATTTTCAAGCATTTACCTACAAGTTACTTGCTAGTAAGATCAGTGTCATCCACAAAGAAATTTGCATCCAACAGATGATACTGAGGATATGCTAGCTAGTGTGAGAATCTTCAATCCTTTGGAGGAACTCAAATAGAGGTTGACATGGGATCTATGTAGGCTAGTCAATGAATTGTACTAAGATTCTATGTGATCTAAATATCAAATTGATTAATAAGATAACAAGTTCATTTATAGGGTTTAAAGTAGGGGTTCAACATTTTACATGACACGAAAATCCGACCCGATTTCAAAACGGGTCGGGTTTGGGTTCCCGTATTCGACCCGTTTGAAAAAACGGGTCGGGTTCGGGTTGACCCGATGGGTTGCCGAGTCAACACGAAAACCCGTTTAATTTAAAAAATTTGGATTCCCGCCCGTTGCCCGCTGCCCCCG
>NW_021410530.1:0-220 GCF_001605985.2 Dendrobium catenatum | reverse complement strand
CCCTCTCTCTGCAAGGAAGTCCGGAGATTCTTTCTTCTCCCTCTTCTCCCTCTGTCCTTCTGATTGAGGTGTTTCCTTGGTCTTCCAAGGCCCCTCTTTCTGCAAGGAAGTCCGGAAATTCTTTATTCTCCCTCTGTCCTTCTGATTGAGGTGTTTTCTTGGTCCTCCAAGGCCCCTCTCTCCGCAAGGAAGTCCGGAGATTCTTTCTTCTCCCTCTTCT
>NW_021410529.1:0-207 GCF_001605985.2 Dendrobium catenatum | reverse complement strand
GGGCGGCTGACTTGCACTTGGCGTGCGAAACAAAGAGCATGAGAGGGAGAAGGGAGCCTCATTCGGCTCCCCTTGTGTGGTCCGTCCCGATCCCGAGCGAGAGAAAGAGGGAGAGATCGGGAGAGGGGGAGCATTCGGCTCCCCCGTGTGGTTTCGTCCGTCCCAGACAAAGCACGGGAGAGGGGGAGAGGGGCAGTTCGCCCCTTT
>NW_021410528.1:0-305 GCF_001605985.2 Dendrobium catenatum | reverse complement strand
AACTATGAATTAAGTTCATGCATTTATGTCAATCACACCCAATCTGGTCCTTGAAGTGCTAATTGTTGAAGGCCAGTGATTTAGTAAAGATGTCAGCCAATTGATTCTCAGTTGTCACATGGTTTAAGTCAATGTCTCCCATGGTCACATGGTCTCTAATAAATTAATGCCTTATATCAATATGCTAAGTCCTTGAATGTTGGATTGGATTTTTAGAAATGCAAATGGCACTAGTGTTGTCACAAAGAATTGAAATTGTGCCTACAGCTAAATCTAGAACTTGCTGTTTCAACCAAAGGATTTGG
>NW_021410527.1:0-478 GCF_001605985.2 Dendrobium catenatum | reverse complement strand
TCTTATCTACAAACCCATCTGCCTTCCAAAATTTACCTCGGAACTTATCAGTTAAAACCCCCTCGCCGAATGAAAAGAAAAGCGAGTAGAGGCCGGGGTCGAATTTTCGGAGCCACAGATTTCTGGCGACTTCGCTGGGGAATGGTTTCTCTTTCCATCTCTGGCTAGTCATTCATAAGCTATAGTAGCAATTATTTCAATCCGTACTCAAAACTTTTGAGTCTTTCAAAATGATCTTTTAACAGTTCAAAACTTTGAATTTTCAAAAAATGATCATTCAGCGAACTCATATGCATTTAGCGGTTTTAAATTTGTATTATTTGAACTGCTCGCTAACATTATCTTCTCTTAATTTTATGTTCTGTGCAAGTCTCTGCATTTTGAAAGTGCGGGGTGATGTATCAGATTCTGATTAACCCTTGCCTTTCATTTATGCAGATAGATCTACAGAACACGCCGATGACCGTCCAACTGGGAC
>NW_021410526.1:0-588 GCF_001605985.2 Dendrobium catenatum | reverse complement strand
CAAAGTCCATGCTTACATCCTGCCAAGGGCAATTTGGCACTGGGAGTGGAGTGTAGAGGCCCATGTTCTGCTTTCGTTGTTTGGCAAGTTGGCAGGTGTGACATCTCTTTATAAGTTTGCCAATGTCGCGTTTCAGGGTGGGTCAATAGAATATATTCTCTAGCGCGGCAATAGTTTTGGATTGACCAAAGTTGCCAGCTAGTCCTCCCGCATGCAGCTCCCAGACTAGAAATTCTCGCAGAGAAGTATTAGGAATACAGAGTTTTTGGGCCTTGAACAAATAGCCATCCTCCAAAAGAAAATCATCTATTAATGGCCCACCACCGTTAATCAGTACGGTGTAAGCTTCTTTAAAATCAGAGCAGTCCAAATAGTCATTTTTTAGTTGCTCAAAACCAATTACTTCCGTCCTCATTTCCTGGGTAGTCATCATTCTTCAGCTGAGGGTATCAGCCGCCTTATTTTCAGTCCCTGCTTTGTGTCTAATCGTGTAAGCATACTCTTGCAGGAATTCAACCCAACGGTCGTGGTGTGCATTGAGTTTCTTTTGAGAATTAATGTAACGTAGAGCCTCGTGGTCCGAAAATA
>NW_021410525.1:0-333 GCF_001605985.2 Dendrobium catenatum | reverse complement strand
GAAAGAAGTATATAATAATTTTATTCATTTATAATATAAATAGAGTACAACCTAGGGTCTATTGAAAAGTAAAGATGGCTAGGCTGTACCACAACAAGCATAAATATTTATGTCCTATGCAATGTAGATTTAAATATGATTACCTAATATGCTCTTTAAATCTTATGACTCCTAGATTTCTTATGAGATTCCAAAATATAATGACCTCTAAAGTAAAAAAAAAAAAATCATTTTATTTTGGAGCTCTCATATATATATAAGCAATCATCATTAATCTTTGCAACTCTTGACACTATACAACTCAATCTAGCTACACAAGAATAAATAAATTTA
>NW_021410524.1:0-2223 GCF_001605985.2 Dendrobium catenatum | reverse complement strand
TAACCATTCTAAATTAGCATTAATCAATTTGATAATCATTTACTAATCAGTAATTTAACTATTATTTAGTTACTTGAAATTGACATGATGTAATATTAATTTTATATGATGTTAAAGAAGGTGAGGACTGGAGAACAGAACAGAGAAGATGGAAATCTATTCATTGTATGAGAGTAGTACAAACAGGGTATTAAATAGATTTGAGTGGTGTGTGCTTTACACATGTTGGTTTGCTATTGGTTGAAGCATATATGGCTATACAGTTACAAGAGTCTGTTGTGTCTTTCACCTCCCTGCAAGCTAATGGTGAGAGCTGCACTGTTAGCTTGGATCGTAGATTGGTGAATCTAGGCGTAGGAAGAGCCTTGGTGAAGATTTCAGCTGACTGGTCGACGGTGCTGCTGGGAACCACGAGTATTTCTTTAGACTATATGTGATCACGGATGAAATGAAAATCCATCTCGATGTGTTTCATTCTGGCATGGAAGACGGGATTGTTAGCCAAAGCGAAAGCCGAATTGTTGTCACAGTGAATTTCAGTGGGATTGCGTTGGAGAATGTTGAAGTCGGCTGGGAGACGACTAAGCCAGATGACTTCGGCGGTAGCAGCGTCCAACGAGCGGTACTCAGCTTTTGTAGAGGATGTGGCTACGGTCTGCTGGTTTTTGACAGTCCAAGAAATAAGATTCTTACCTAGGAAGCAGCAGTAGCCCGAGGTAGAGCATCAAGTATCTGAGTATGTAGCCCAATCTGCATCTGTGTAAGCTGAGAGAGTGAAAGATGAAGCCGAAATGGGAAGACCGAAGGATATGGTTCCTAGCTTTAATGTAGTGAAGGAGACGTTTTAGGAGGAGATAGTGGAGAGATGAAGGATTGTGCGTGTGTTGGCATAAGATGTTCATGCTGAATAAGATATCGGGTCTAGTAATGGTGAGATATTATAGCGAGCCGGTGAGGTGACGGTACGTCGTTGGATTGAACAGGAGAAGATTAGGAGGTAGAGCAGCTTGCGGCTTTGTGGAGGAGGGATTGGCTATTTGATTACATCTGTCCATTCATGCCCGCTGAAGGATTGATTGAGCATAGGAGGATGGGGAAAGATGTAATTGTTTGTTATGAGTGAGAATTTGGATGCCTAGAAATGTAGGAGGATGACCAAGGTTTTTGATCGATGAATTAGTGCTGAGAGAGGCAATTGTATCAAGAAGAAAAGATGTGTTGTTACATGTCAGAAAAATGTCATCAACATATATTAATATATATGATTCAATGGAGTTTTGATGGAAGATAAATAGTGATGGATCAGATTTGCTTTGTTGAAATCCTAATGCATTGAGATGATTTGAAAAAGTATGAAACCATTCGCGAGGAGCCTATTTGAGACCATATAACGATTTTTGAAGTAACCTGACATACTTAGGATACATGTTGTCCTCAAATCTCTTGGGTTGTTTCATGTGAATAGTGTCATGAAGAGAGCCGTGTAGAAAGGCGTTTGTGGCATCAAGTTGGTGAAGAGGCCATTGATTGGTGATGGTGATAGTTAGAATAACACGTAAAGCGAGCTTTTAATGTCTCAGTATAGTTGAGGTGGTATAGAAGGTGATTGGTGATGGTGATAGTTGGTGAAGAGGCCTCAAATTTTGCTACCGGACTGAATGTCTCAGTATAGTTGAGGTCGTATTCTTGGTGGTTGCCTTGGGCAACCAAGCGAGCTTTGAAATGAGATATAGTTCCATCCATATTCCATTTTGGTTTTATAGGTCCAGCGACAGCCTAAGATATAAGTGTTGGGTGGAGGGGGGACGAGTTTCCAGGTTCCCTGTTGTTGAAGAGATAGGAATTTAGATGACATTGCAGCTCGCCAGTGAGGATGTTTGATAACCTCTGTGTAGGTTTTGGGGTCAGAATCAATAGATGAGTGCAAGTTGAGAAATTGACGGGGCTTAAGATGTCCATTTTTGAATTGAGTAGTCATGTGATGCGTCAAGATGGCCTATTTCGAGATTTGATGTTGGAACAGTGAAGAGGCTTGAAGTATCGGAGAGTGAGAGGTGCTGTCCGAGACTTGATCAGATTGTATATTGCTTTCAGTAGCAGAGACCATGGATGTGGAGTTAGTGGGGTTGGGTGTGGACGTGGTAGTGGGCATAAGAAGACGAGGATTATTAGTAGGGTTGGGAATGATAGAATGTTGTGGCTTGTTATGAAGATCTTAATAGG
>NW_021410523.1:0-206 GCF_001605985.2 Dendrobium catenatum | reverse complement strand
TGGTGTGCTAACCATGCCTTGAAAGGTGATTTTTTTTGGACTTGTTAGAAGTGAATAAGGTTCCTCCTAGTTTCTTTTCTTTGTTAAAAGAGGAAAGTGATAGATTTACTATCACTTAGTTGGTTGTTCTTTCCTTTTTTTTCTTATTAATGCTATTGGCAGTTTATAAAAAAAAAAAAGATAAACATGAGGACTTTCGAAGAACA
>NW_021410522.1:0-934 GCF_001605985.2 Dendrobium catenatum | reverse complement strand
GAGCAAGTTCAATTTGTCCAAGTTTTTCAGAAAACCTCATTTGGTACTCATTTGATATGCTTTGTTAAGCAATTATGGGCCTTGGAATGGTATACATCTATATCAATAATTTCCAAGACCTCTTGCACTTGGTACACATTTTTGTACGCTCTTGGAATATTAATCCTCTTTTTTAAACGCTCTTTTAATTTTTTTATTCGATGACAGTTCTTCTAATGCTTCGTGATAACAAACCATATATCTGTAATGGAAAGATCTGTTCGAAGTTGCATTTTTGCAGTATGTAATACGGAGTTGCTGCAAAATGAATTGCTATATGCTTAGTTCTTAATTCCTAATGGTGACATAAACTTACTTATTCTGCTATTGCTCAACTTTGTATGCATTTTTTTTCAAAGAAAAATAAAAACTAGTGCATTATAGTTGACAACTAATATTAACCAGATTGCCTGATTTTTATTTCCTCTGAAGCAGGCACCAGATCGTTCTTTTGAACTTAGTTCTGATACCTCTCCAGAAGTTACTCCAAAACCATCCCATGATGGGCATAATGAAGTGGAGAGGCTTAGAAAGAAACGGGACACGGTCCTGATTAGTAGTGGAGAAGACACTCCAGTCTCTAAGTCTGGAAAACCCAATACCTATAAAAGGAAGACTCACATTCCAAAAGCTGGTAATATTCCCATTTCCTTGCATATTATTTGGAATTAATGTATTATGTTGCTAAATTATTTACGAAGCATTATGCAAGCCATTTTCCTTTCATATTTGTTTTTTGTTGTTTTCCCAACCTTGACAGAAGCGTTGGATGCACCTGTGGATGGGCAGGAAGATACAAAAGCGAAGCCTGCGACATCTTTAGTAAGATATCAACCTATTGTAGCGAGATTGTCCCTTGAAATTAATTGAATTTCTTGAGGAAGTCATGCATATT
>NW_021410521.1:0-327 GCF_001605985.2 Dendrobium catenatum | reverse complement strand
ATCGTGACAGATTTACTTTGGTTCATTATTTTATAAATACAAGACAGATATGCTATTGTTCATTATTTTATAAATACAAGACATATCACGTATCAATTGTTTTGCGATCGTGATGGAATATTACATCATTTTCATGCCTTGGTTTAAAAAAAAAATTAAAATTGTTGTGATATGCTATTGTTCTTTTGTGTTCCCTCCTCCTTTTTGATATGTCAAAAGGGAGAGAAGTTTATGATGTTTTTTACACTTGTCGATCCTGAAATTTTTTTCTGCTAATTGTCTTCGTAGTGTTTTGCCATCATCAAAAAGGGGAAGATTGTTGCAAAT
>NW_021410520.1:0-598 GCF_001605985.2 Dendrobium catenatum | reverse complement strand
TGCCTTGCCGGGGTGGTAAAAAGAGGTTCTTTGTAAAGGTTTCTCCTCCTAGCTGTGGGGGCTAAAGGAGAGCCACGATTGTAGTGCAATACTTGGAGGCTGCCTCCGGGGAGTGGACGTAGGTCGAGTTGACCAAACCACTATAAATTTCTTTGTTCTTATTTCTTGCTTTCACACTTTAATTTCCACGCTTATTTTTCTCGTGGTGTGATTTTGGTTTATGTGATTTTACTTCTTTGTGAAAAGAAATTTTTTAAAATACCATTTCACCTCCCCTCTTTGTTAGCTTGGGCCAGTTCTATAGGGCTTAACATCCCCAACGAACTTTCAAACTTGTATACCCTAAATTTCTCCTTAGCTCCCCCTAAAAGAATAAACATACAAGAATAGGGAAATTCTATGAAAAGCTCACCAAATATATATTTTTTTTTATTTTCTTTGAAAACCTACAAATAGAAAACACAAAAACAAAAACACATGAAGGCATGAAAAAACACAAATGAAAATACACAAAAATACAAACATAATATTACTCCCCCTTTTGACAACAACAAAAGGAAAAAAAAAAACTTAAATGAAAGATGTCAAATGAGAAACC
>NW_021410519.1:0-320 GCF_001605985.2 Dendrobium catenatum | reverse complement strand
AGTTGTATTACGATTCCCAAAGTTAGTCATAGATCAATATTCAAAAAGTTTTCAAACTCAATTTTTATGAATCCTGCTCTGATACCACTTGAAAGTTCGTTAGGGATGTTAAGCCCTATGAATTGGCCCAAGGCTAACCAAGAGGTGGGGGGGTGAATTGGTATTTAAAAATTCTTTAAACAAAAGAACAAATATCACAAACCAAAGTCACCCCAGAAAAGCAAATGCGGAAAATTAAAGTACAAAATCAGTAAAAAGAACAGAAGGATTTATAGTGGTTCAATCAACTTGACCTACGTCCACTCCCTAGAGGCGCCCTT
>NW_021410518.1:0-237 GCF_001605985.2 Dendrobium catenatum | reverse complement strand
AAGGTAGGGAATACCTAGCCTTGGGTCTAAGGAAGGGAATCACCAACCTTAGGCCTATAGGACGCTGATAGAAGACTTACTCCAAATAGGTAAATTAACTGGAAACTAAAGTAGGGAATACCTAACTTTGGGTCTAAGGAAGGGCATCACCCAATCTTAGGTCTACAGGATGCTGATAGAAGACTTACTCCTAGTAGATAGATTAATTGGGAAACCAAGGTAGGGAATACCTAGCCT
>NW_021410517.1:0-298 GCF_001605985.2 Dendrobium catenatum | reverse complement strand
GCTGCTGCTGGTTCTCGGGTTGAGCTGGTGTTGATGTTGGGAGGTGGTGATTACTTTGGAGTTGAGCTTTATTTTCTAAAGATGCTAGCTCATTAATGTTGAGCTGAATTTAGTTCATTAATTGGGAGATTTATTGAACTTCCTAGCTCATTATTCCATAAATGTATGCTTTAATTCAAGGATTCAATTTGGAGTGGACTTCTCTTTTCCTCCCCTTTGTCTTCTCGTTTTCCTATGCTGGGTGATTTTCCCGTGCATTGCCCCTTTGGTTCCCGTGGCTGGCTGTTTGGTTCTTGTG
>NW_021410516.1:0-1453 GCF_001605985.2 Dendrobium catenatum | reverse complement strand
TTCTTCTTTGAATTTGCGTTTTAAAATGTTCTTGAACTTTTTGAAGCATCTCAGTGACAGGCACACAGTATTCTTGACAAACCAAACTAGTTGATCTTTTGTAGTTTTAAGCTGTATGTCTTTGCATTTGGATTTTAATGTGGATTCCCGGTTTATTTTCAAAGTTGGGGAGTTTTGCCACTGGTTTTTGTAATTATATATTTCCATCACGGCTGCGGAATATGCAATTTATAAAAACTGATAAGAAAACCAAGTCGTCATTTTCTTTTGCATGAACTCTATGTCCAGATTAAAAATTCTGCAACCTCCATGGATACTGACAGTGCAAATCTTGCTATCCTTGATCAAACGGTTGGGATATATTAGGAGAGGGAAATAATGCTATCATTATTCACCTATCCATCATTGTGTGATGATAATGACAGTGCAAATCTTGCTATCCTTGATCTAACGGTCGGGATATATTAGGAATTTTTGTATAATTTAGTGATATATTAAAAGTATCTCAATTATGTGTCGTGGTTGATTTTCTTAGTTCAAATCAGAAATTCACTCAGTATAATTTTTCTTAGGTTATTAAAGATTAAAAAACACACAAACATTTAATGCATGCATTCACACGAATAGTATATATTAATCTATTACAAATGCATGCAAATGAAAACGTATGTATATATTAATAATTTTAATTAGGATTTTGGATTTTGAATCATCTCTGAATCAGTCTTTTTTAGATAGACTCATGCTTGCATTGTGTCAAGAGGTTAAAGTTTTGTTTAGGATAGCTTTCTTATTACTTCTTAAAATAACTTTTAGTACAAAAATTAAAACAGCTTTTTTTAGTACAAAGTAACTTGTTAGTATTAGCTGCTTTAAGAAGCAGTAAGAAAGCCGTCCCAAACAAAATCTAAATCTTCCATTACAAATTAGCATCAAATTGCTTGAACCCAAGTACATATCACCTGTAATCAAATAGTAAAATCTGTGACATGGTTTTTTTTTCTTTTTTTTGTCTTTTTGTGCTATATGAGCTACAATAATGTAACATTGTTCTAGTCTTGTAATTTTTGGAACCTAATTTCATCCATCTAATCGGCAAATTTGTTGATGTCTTAGTTTAGAACACATAAAAATGGGAGATACTAAACCAAATGGTAAAATGTTATCATCAAACATGTTTTTATAATGCGGAAAATCTAAAGTAAATTGAAGCTTCAAATCGGTCTTGGCACGGCGCTATTGCCTGTAATGTTTTGTTTGAGACGGCTTTCTTATTGCTTATTAGTTATTAAAGCAGTTTTGCAGTACAAAAATTAAAATTTTTATACTAAAAAGCTACTTTAAGAAGCCATAAGAAAACCGTCCCAAACAAAACCTAGATCTCATCATTTTGTGACAATAAATACAGGTCAGGCTGGTGATGCAAGTGGCAGGTCTAAGCAAAGCAGAAGTG
>NW_021410515.1:0-490 GCF_001605985.2 Dendrobium catenatum | reverse complement strand
TGATGTGAGTATTTATTAACTTTAACTGCAATCTATGTATTGATGTAATGCGCGGTATATTACCCTTAGGTTAGGAATGATCTGATTACTCATTGAGTTTTCTGTAGTTGGTCATGCTCATACAGGGCTAAAATTAAGGGGGTAAAGTTACTGATTTAATTGACATATTTTAATGAAGGTGCTAAAAGTGCTTGAGTTTCCCTTGAAATTTGAAGAGCATGAACAAGTGTGATGTTATTTTAATTTGAGCATATACAAATATATAACCTGCTTGGGATTTATTTTATTTTAAATTTCTTAGGATAACCTTTAAGGAGAGTCTTGATATTTTTTTTTCATTTCGATGTAGAAGTCAAGAGTTATGAAAGTTGTTCTTTGAGTTAAGATTTATAAATCCAAATTTGGATTCTAAAGAGTAAAGGACATTCCTTAATGGAGAGTCTTTTCCATTTAGAATCCCAAATTTTGATTATGTTAATACCTAAAGAGA
>NW_021410514.1:0-316 GCF_001605985.2 Dendrobium catenatum | reverse complement strand
ATTATTGATATGTCATCAAAAAATTATCTTGGTCGGACACAAATCTCGAGGCAAAATCAAGCCAGAAACTTCAAAAATTAAATTCGGGATCACCTAAATTTTGATTTCAGTAAACTTACAGTCAAAATAAGCGTCTCGGAAATACAAACCCAACGACACCAAATTCAACTCGATCTGAGCCCAAATGAGTCTGAATCGAAGATCCAAAGCGTTGTTGGAAGGTTCAAACCACAATTTAGATTACCAAACGGTTTTCAAACATGATATGCTTATAGTCGAATCGAGCGGCTCAACGAAACGAATCCAACAAACCCTA
>NW_021410513.1:0-1339 GCF_001605985.2 Dendrobium catenatum | reverse complement strand
AAATGAAAAGCATGCAAATAGCAACTATCTTAACAGAGGTAAACCAACCAACTCCTCAGGAAATACATCAGCAAACTCTCGTACCACTGGGATATCAGAAACATAACCAACATCCAGGTTCATATCCCGTACCGAAGCCAAAAAGTATGGACAACCCTTCTTCCACATTCTTCTCACTTCCAATACAGAAATCAGACAAGAGAGAACACCTCATAAGCCTTAGAATACACATCTCTCTCCTGACATAAGCAAACTTACTTGCTTCCTCAAATAGTCAATCTGGGCCTCATACAGACTCAGCCAATCCATGCCCAAAATCACGTCATACGAAGAAATCAGCAACAGAATCAAACTGGATTTCCACTTCTTGCCAGCAATCTCAAGCTCACAAAAACAAAACTTCCAAGCAATCAAATTACTTCCAGCCGGCAAAATCACAGAAAGAGAAACCGGAAGCAAAACCGAATCCAGATGCAAAGCATCAAAACAACGCTCGGACAAAAATGAGTGACTGGCTCCGGAATCAAACAAAACACGATAGGGCTGATCAGAAATATAAATCGTATCTGTCACCACATCCGGAGCATCTCGAGCCTCCTGCTGACTCAGACTGTACACTCGTGGCTGAACTGGAGCTGGAGCTGAAGCAACAGAGCTACTAGGTTCCCTCTGAACAGTAGGTGGTCTCCGTGGTGCAGAACTCGAACCACCACCTCTACCAAAAAATCCCTCATTCACAGGGCATGGAGGAACAGTCCTCGGTCTTCCTGCTGAACTGGCAGATCTAACAAAGCTCTCGGATCAGAAATCAGATCGTCGATCAAATCCAGCCTGTGGACACTCTGCAATCCGATGTCCTGGCTGACCACATCTGAAGCACTGACCAATCATCCTGTAGCACTGGCCAAAATATCATCGTCCACAACTCTAGCACACAGGTGCCCCACTAACAGATCCAGAACTGGTCGTACTGGTCGTAGCAGTACCAACAAATCCTGACTTTCCACTCCTCCTAGAGTCTCCAGAACCAGAAACAAACCTCCTCTTGCTAGAGGAACTGCTACTCGAATCACCCCCAAATCTCTTCCTACCCGTAGTCCACTACTGCTGAGTAGCCATCAGATCGTTCTCTATTAGACGAGCTCTCTCCACAAGCTCAGAGAAATCAGAAATGTGAAAGGGTACCAGAGGCTACCTCAGACTGTCTTATAGTCCCCTCAGAAATCGGTAGCACTTCTCAGCAGAAGTACTCACTAGCTGTGGAGCATTTCGGGCTAAGGCAGTAAACTCTGCCTTGTACTACATCACCGTCTTGCTCCCCTGAACCAGCCTCAGAAAA
>NW_021410512.1:0-432 GCF_001605985.2 Dendrobium catenatum | reverse complement strand
GGACCGACAGTTTCCATGGTCGGTAAGCCGTCAATAATGAACTGGCGGTCGCCGGCGGTTTAACCTTCGGAATTTACCGATTGTTTTAACCACCAAAAAATTGTCGGAACCTTAGCCACCGGAAAATGCCCGTCGGTTTTTCCTTCCTATGTAGTTTATTCTGGCGGTTTGTAAACCGCCGGAAAACATATCTAAATTGTCGAAATTGTCATCGATAATTGACGATTTTCTTGTAGTGCTTATATGTAACTTAGGTTATATAACGCTTCTCCATAAGAATAATAAATTTGGACATTTGTATTCATAATAAAGCAAATAAAGTAAATGTAATTCCATGCAAAATAAATAGGGTTAAAGTACATATTTAAAGGAATAAAAATATTTAAACCTCTAGATGTAGCCTTGTTTGAACTTAATTTTGAACAAAAACCT
>NW_021410511.1:0-216 GCF_001605985.2 Dendrobium catenatum | reverse complement strand
GGACTGATCGTCCTGTACGATATTTTATTTCATCTAGATAAAAATTCTACAGAGGACTGATCGTCCTGTACGATATTTTATTTCGTCTGGACGAAAATTTTACAGAGGACTGATCGTCCTGTACGATATTTTATTTCGTCTGGACGAAAATTTTATAGAGGACGGATCGTCCTGTACGATATTTTATTTTCGTCCTGGACGAATAGGACTTAGAAA
>NW_021410510.1:0-211 GCF_001605985.2 Dendrobium catenatum | reverse complement strand
TTGGTAGCAGTTTTAATGCTATTGTTGATCTCAATTTGATATTTTACCTGTGCATATTCAAGGCCTGTTTTTTCTTGGATAAGCGTAAGGTTCCTTATGTTTTGGGGGGTTAGTTGTTCTGGCTCTGTCTCTAGTTTTTTTGTGGGTCTTTTGGTGCTGTTGGTGGTGGCTGTTGTTGTGAGACCTCGTTCCTTTGCTGTAGCTGCTGGGA
>NW_021410509.1:0-220 GCF_001605985.2 Dendrobium catenatum | reverse complement strand
GTGAACTTAGGCTCGTTGGACTTGTCTCGTCGAGACGTTCGATTCGAGTATAATCTCGTTAAAATCGGAGACCGTTTATTAACTCAAATTGCGGTTTGAACCTTCCAACAGCTCTTCGGGTCATTGATTTGGACCCATTTGGGCTCGGATTGGGTTGAATTTGGTGTCATTAGGTTCGTATTTCCGAGATGCTCTGTTCGACTATAAGCTTGCTGAAATC
>NW_021410508.1:0-266 GCF_001605985.2 Dendrobium catenatum | reverse complement strand
ATCAGATTGCAGAGTGTCCACAGATGGGATTTGATCAACGTTCTGAGTTTCGATCTGAGGGCTCTGTTAGACTTGCTAGTTCAGCAGAGAGACCGAGGACTGTTCCTCCGCGTCCTGAGGGGTTTGCTGGTAGAGGTGGTGGTTCTAGTTCTGTACCACGGAGACCACCGACTGTTAGTCAGAGGGAACCCAGTAGTTCTGTTGCTTCAGCTCCAGCTCCAGTGCAGCCCCGAGTTTACAGCTTGAGTCAGCAGGAGGCTCGAGAT
>NW_021410507.1:0-292 GCF_001605985.2 Dendrobium catenatum | reverse complement strand
AACCAACAGCCTCAGCTGAATCCAAATCAATGGATTTACTAAAGATCTTCATCTTCATCCTTTCAGAAATCTCTCCCTCCTCTACATCACAATCCAAAACTTGGAATTTAATAACAGCAATTGGAATTTCCTGAACTTGAACTGCAGCATCTTGAGTCTCCTTCGCAGACTCTGCTTGGACTGACGTCTTTTCGGTAATACATACCTCCTTCACCTTAGTAGCATTCCCCTGTTTCATTATAGCAACAGGTTTACAAACCTTTTTAACAGAAGTATTAACACCAATGTTATT
>NW_021410506.1:0-219 GCF_001605985.2 Dendrobium catenatum | reverse complement strand
CTCTCAAATATTCACCAACCCTTCCTTCTCAAAACATTTCATATATATAGGCAATAGAGGGGAACTAAACAGCCCAATAACAGCCATAAATATCCAGCACAGGAAATAGGGCAGAACTTTCGGTTTCCAGCATAGGAAAACCAACAGCAGCAAGCCATTTAAAAGCCACGGTAATAGCAACAGAGAACTCCAAACGGCAAAGCAAAGATCAAGAAAAAA
>NW_021410505.1:0-340 GCF_001605985.2 Dendrobium catenatum | reverse complement strand
GAACTTATAGTCTTTATGCATTCTGCTATAATTTTGACCTTTATGATACATCCACTATTATTGGAGGTAGATGTATTCATCCTTAGACTGAAGTTGACTACAGGATACTGCATTTACTGTAGTTTTTCTGTATCTACCCAAGGGTGGATATTATACATACATCCGTATTTGCAAAGAGAATGAATGTATTGCAGATCTTCAAACTTGGAAATATCTGTGGTGGTACTTGCTTGTGAATTCACTATCACATGTATCAACATCTTTTATAATTCGTAGGCATGTATTTATTTGTAAGCTAGCTCCATATCCATAGGAGATAGTTGTATGCATCTATAAGCAA
>NW_021410504.1:0-974 GCF_001605985.2 Dendrobium catenatum | reverse complement strand
TTATAATACTCATATCGGCCCGGCCGATCGCCAGATCGTCCCAGGACGATCTGACCAAATTGGATCGTCCTGGACGGTTCCCAGAACTAGTTTCAGGCCGATATTTTGAACAGTGCCAATCGGCCTGGCCGAAGCCTTGATTGGCCTGGACGATGCATAAAGAAAATCACCTGGAGCAAATCTGGGCAAATTCTGGAACAGATTCTTAACTGATCGTCCCAGGATGATCCCAGATCGTCCAGGACGATCCTGGAGCAGATTCTGATATTACACTTTCTCCCCTTATATTCACTATTATTGTTGGCGTGATTCTAATAATGTTATAGGTTGATACTATTGATAAATGAATCAAAGGCTAATAAAAAAAATGAGAGTCCCTTATAAATAATATTTTATTTGCTGATGAAACTATTTTTACATCGGATACTTCTAAAAAAATGTTATTTATCTTTGAAAATGTTTTTGAGCTTAATATCAATTACTTTAAATAATTTTCTTATTTATATTAGAAAGAAGATTGATTTAGGCAGTCTTCTTTCTTGTACCTCTGGCTGTGCTCTTAAAGCACTTCCTTTCAAGTATTTGAGTATTCCTTTAGGTTACTAGAGTCTAACTAAATACCGTTAAAGCATATTTAAAAAAAATATATTGCAAATTTATTTTTGTAAGGGTAATTTATGCATATCAATTTTGCATTCTCTTCTATCCCTATTCATTATTTATTAATTATTATTATTCCATTTTAGCTAATACAAAAATTTGATGGTGCTAGGATACTTTTTTTTACATAATCTCATCAAGTGAAAATAATATTTTTAGACGAAGGAATATAGGTAGCGACAACATTAAACATTTGCACATGAATCATGAAGGACTTGTCCCTCCATGATTGATACGTCATCATAAAATTATCCTATCGGACACGAATCTCGAGGCAAAAAGTTAGTTGGAAACTTCAAAAATTAATTTTGGGA
>NW_021410503.1:0-326 GCF_001605985.2 Dendrobium catenatum | reverse complement strand
TAAAAATTTGTAGTGTAAAATTATAACTTAAAAATATTATAAAACATAATTGCTTCTTAGATGTCAATGTGGATCTCTTCCGAGGATTATAAAAATGAAATGAGTGAATTTTTTTGGTATTTTTTATGTTACTAGAAAGATGATTTAATGATCTATATAATCATATAATCTTCTACAAGTTTTGACTTTGATCTAACAAAGATATTTTTATATTTTTTATGTAATATTAAAGATAAAATTTAATATTTTTACATAATATTTAAATTATTTCAGTTGTATTGCAGAAACTTTCAAGGAGAAGAGACCGCTCATTAGAACCTGATGTA
>NW_021410502.1:0-222 GCF_001605985.2 Dendrobium catenatum | reverse complement strand
GAATTTAGGGTATGGGTTGCCATTAAAAAAAATCAATCACAGCATCCACAACAATAACTTTAATAATATCCCAAGTTTTAACAAAAAATTTGTTAGTAAACCTATCAGGGCAAGCAATAATCGCTATTCATATCTTTAATAGTGCTCCAAATTTCATCCTCCGTAGGGGTTTGAGTGAGTAAACCATCATCTTCATCATCCCCAACATAGGGATCACAACAG
>NW_021410501.1:0-363 GCF_001605985.2 Dendrobium catenatum | reverse complement strand
TGAAGGTTGATAGGGGACGGGATAAAGGCTGTTAAGACAGCGTCCGTGGAGTAGAGGTTGATTGGTCGTCGTATCCTTAACACGAAAATCAGATTTGTCAAATGTTATTGAACAATTGTTGTCATTGGTAAGTTTAGAAATGAAATTAAACGATGAGTTAAATTTGGAATGTTGAAGAGAGGATTGAGGCGAAGCTTACGGGTAGGCGTTGGAAGCAAACCATTGCCAACATGCTGTATGGGAAGTGAATTACCATTGCCAACAAAGACTTGTTCTCGGCCAGAATAGGTAGTTGGCTGTTGAACCGGAAGAGGGTCCGGAGTAAGGTGAGCTGAAGCTCCACTATCTAAGTACCATGGGGAG
>NW_021410500.1:0-1085 GCF_001605985.2 Dendrobium catenatum | reverse complement strand
CCTAAGGACTATATAACTAAAGATGTTCCTACATCAGGACGTAGGCATCTTCGCCGAACCACGTAAATCATCGTTTTCTTTGTGATTGATTGTATTGTGTGATTTCTAATTTTTTATTTCCGTTGTGTTTATTGCACAACAAATTCAACTTGACCATTGATCTTTGGGTGATTGACATATGAGAACTTAGTTTTTTTATCATAACCTTCTTAGAAGTCTCTTAGCTTCCCATTAGAAAATTGGTTATCGTTTTGTAATTGCCAAAGGAAGGCTATACTAACTAAAGATATCTGACTATTGGAATCACGATAGTGTCAATGGTTTCTTTCATCAAGGACTTTCACCGCATCTTATTTCATAAAATAATTGGTTAAAACTAATACGAAGCTTCTCTGTCCAATTCCGAAGGAGCGAGGGCTGATAGCATTCATTTCTTCACATGGCAAGGGCTAGTTTAGTTGTTGAATTGGCTGATAAGATATTTCTTGAATATATACTTCACGACTTCACGTTGTGATCTTCTGGGTACTTCGCCATTTTTGCGTTAGGGCCAGCTGGAAGAAATTTTGTGTTAAGAGTTTGCCCACGTTAATGGCTTCCGCCCTCGGTGATGTATACTTCCTCCAACATTTATTTAGGGTTCGTTTGGGATACTTGTAACTTTTTATGAAAGTGATTATAAAATTGTTGTGGAAAAAATAATTTTCCTGAAAACAATTGTAGAAAACAGTTTTTTAGTACAAAAATTTCTTAGAAGCAGCGAAAAAGCGGTGGACAAACAAAATTTATGATTGTGATTTGAAAAACATAGTAAGAAAATTGTCTCAAATGAAACCTTGACGAGAGGCATCACAAGGAAATCCTAGAAAAGCTTTTGTGGTTGAGGATGCCATCAAATAAGAAATTTCTAGCTGCATGGTGGCCTGAGGAACAAATCATTTTTTTTCTGTGTTTTTCCCCTCTAAATATATTCTGCCGACATCAGGCCACCCATTATTCCTTCACCTGTTTGTTTCGATGTAGAGACTATCTGATCGCGAGAATTGATTTTTATTGTGTTCATAAATGTAGGTTATTTCACTATG
>NW_021410499.1:0-268 GCF_001605985.2 Dendrobium catenatum | reverse complement strand
TCTGATTTGAACTGATCGGCCTGGACGATCATGAGATCGTCCTGGACGATCAAGCCAATTTTTAATCATCCAGTTTGCATTCAAGGCGATGCTCTGGCCGATCTTCTGAGATTTGTACGGATCGGCCAGGATGATTTCCATATCATCTTGGATGATATTATCGGCAACTTGCAATTAATGAGCTCCTTTAAAGCTCTTCTACTTAAGAGCTCTTGTTAAACATTTTTTGCATATCTTTTGCTGCTGCCTTGACCTGAGAAGACCTTGA
>NW_021410498.1:0-1181 GCF_001605985.2 Dendrobium catenatum | reverse complement strand
CTCCTTCTATAATGAGGTTCTTCTCTGATCCTTTTGAAAACATATGATTACATGAATTTTGAATTTGAATTTATTTTCTAAATTATGATTTGATTTAAATTAGTATTATTATATTATATATATTGTTCTTCCGTGCTGGTGGCCATGCTCAAGCTAATAAAGGGGGGGCACCGTTATGATTTCTAATACTGTCTTATGCAAGTGCTTGCTCAGCCCCCCCTAAATAAATGAGGGCTAAAAATAATTATAACTGCTATATGTGGAGCTGCTTATCCCTCATAATTAAGAGCATGGCTTGGCATAGGGTCAATGGTTTGAGTTATTTTCATTTCCATATATAACTGCTTTGGATTTTTATTAGGATAACCATGCATGTTCTTTAGAATTTTTCTGTTTTATATTTGATGTAAAATTTGTAATATTTGTTAAGAGTTGTGAAAATGGTCTTTGAGTGTGGATATTCTTATCCCACTTGAATCCCAAAAGAAGAAGGCATTCTCATAGGGGAGAGTCTTCTTCCATTTGGAAGATCGAGTGGGATGGCTTTAAATATCTAAAGAGAAAAGGCAATGCCCCCTATCAAGGGGGGATTGTCTCTTCGTTTAGATATTCAAGCCATGACTGATCCAAGGAGTCCAAGGAGGAGAGGTCCAATGAGTCCAAGGAGGAGAGGTCCAATGAGTCCAAGGAGAAGAAGACTCCCAGAAGACTGAAGACCAATATCCCACTCAAAGTCATTTGCGTCTGTCATAGGCTTAGAAATCCGGGTTGTTGGCAGTGCTGCCCGGCCACTTTATTTTCTGCATATCTGGGTTGTAATAAGGGCAATTTATCTATGGCCATTTAGTTGATTATTCTGGATTTATATTGATGTATTTACCTGATTGTGCAGTAGAATTACCTGCTTTTTCTAGGTTTCTTTCTTGCATGCCGTTTTTGCTTTTGTCTGGATCTCGTTAGGCTCTTTAAGGACTATAAAATTTTTTTATACTCAAAACTAATTTTCTAAGATTTTAAGGTTTAAACAACATAGAAATCTAACGAACCTAGGGAACTGCCGGAATCATCCGGGGTCGCATGCATATTATTGCATTTCTTCTCTTCCTTCTTATAAGACATCTCTCTGCCTGCGGGTAGAGTCCGGATAATCTGGCCTATGAGGATGAAGTGCCGAACCTAGG
>NW_021410497.1:0-279 GCF_001605985.2 Dendrobium catenatum | reverse complement strand
TTTAGCTTGGTGCAATACCTGAACTTTTTTTTTTTTTTAATTTTTAATTTTTAATTTTTATTTTTATTTTATTTTTAGTGCAATACCTGAACTTATTATACATTTACCAGTTTTTTGTAATATTGTTCCATTTAATTTTTACCTTGGCTATTTCTCTCTTTTTTTTTCTTTTTTTTTTAATGTCTAGATTGAGAAATCATGGTGTCGTTTATTCTTTTTAATGTGATTTTTTGTTTTTTTTGGATAAGTGAGGAGGCGCAGCCTTGCACCTCATGGGGT
>NW_021410496.1:0-730 GCF_001605985.2 Dendrobium catenatum | reverse complement strand
GAGAGCAACCCTGCAAAATTATGAAATGTTAGACCTAGGAACCCAAACAAGTTTAGGTTCACCTTTTAGCAATTTATAATCAGATGCATGTATGATATGTCTAGGTTTATGCATTTTAGATTATGACACAAAATTAGTTTTTATCTTCAAAGTACAGGCGTGAGCTACATGTCCAAACAATCCACAATTATTACATTTTACCTTAGAAATTGGATTCCAAAGTCTTCTAACATTCATCTGCCTTTTCAGGAATTACATAAATTTAGGATACATAATAGGATTAGTAAAATCTTCAAGTTTAGGTAATATTCTATTATCCTTGAGAGCTTTTATAGTTAATTTGTAAAATGAATTCATATCATCCAAAATTCAATTTGTATAATTGGTTCTATAAAGTTTGCTCTCAAATTCATCCTTATAATTCTTATAATCTTTCTCGAGTTCTGCATAGGATGATTTTAAATTCTCATAATCTTTATTCAAGTCATCAAACTCATCATGTAATTTACTGTGGTTGTTATCAATCAAAGTATGATCTTTCCTAAGAATTTCATGTTCCTTTTTAAGTTCTTCAAATTCTAGACTTAGACTAGCATGCATTTTCTTTTTTTTTCTATATGCATTATGCATGTGTTTAGAAACTTCAAATAGTTCATCATAAGCTAAGTCACATACCTCTTCTTGATCTAACTAATCAAGACTGTCAGCCATTAAGCACAAATTAGTGACT
>NW_021410495.1:0-251 GCF_001605985.2 Dendrobium catenatum | reverse complement strand
TAATAATGATTTAAATAATTAAAATTTAGTTATTAAAGTAATAATTAATTTAATTATTTATAAATATTTTTAATTGCTTCAAGTTGGATGGTTGAAGTGGAGGAATTCATCGGGATTGTTATGTGATAGAAATGTACCCCTCAAACTTAAGGGAAAATTCTATGAGATGGTAGTGAGGCATGCAATGCTTTATGGTGCCGAATGTTTGCCATTTAAAGAGAAGCATAATACTAGGTTAAGTGTGGCAGAGA
>NW_021410494.1:0-246 GCF_001605985.2 Dendrobium catenatum | reverse complement strand
AGCAAGTCGACTCACCAGTCTGATATCCTTTTTTTTTATTATTATTTGGGAAATCCGGTATGATATCTCGCGGTAGATTCTAGAAGGGAAAAAAAGAGAAGTAATTTTGATTTTTGTTAATTCGGTTTATGAGGGTGGTAGCCTGGTAACTACATAAAATTTTAAAGTTTTTAATTAAATTATAGGACAGAATTTCTTTTTATCATAGCTTTTGGATCATATTTAAATTTATATATATATATATAT
>NW_021410493.1:0-222 GCF_001605985.2 Dendrobium catenatum | reverse complement strand
TATACCATTTTATAATATGAAAGTTGTAAGGAAATATATATCTGATTTTTATAAATTGAAAAAAATATAATACTTAAAATAATTCACTACAGGAAAAACGTCAAACACCGGCGGTTAGGAAGGCAAAACTGGCGGTTTTAAATTTTACCGGCGGTTCTTAAACCGCCGGAATAATTGGCGTAGGAAACTTTTACCGGCGGCTTATTACCGGCGGATCTGTTA
>NW_021410492.1:0-238 GCF_001605985.2 Dendrobium catenatum | reverse complement strand
TTGGTGCATTTTAGAAATGTTATATGCATACTTTTTTTGTTTTGAATCCTTCTATGCCGCGGTAATGCCCTTGTTGCATATTGATGAACACCTAATGCTATTTCATGTTTCTTGGTTTATTATGTTGACCTTGTTGAGTGCAAATATGAGGATTAGTCAATCATTCATATTCCTTGGCATTTCTAGAATATATATATATATACACACACACGTATGGAATGTTTTTCGGGTTGTAGTC
>NW_021410491.1:0-209 GCF_001605985.2 Dendrobium catenatum | reverse complement strand
AACTTATTAACTAAAGTCACTACAGGAAAACAGCTCATTTCTGGCGAAATTTCCGGCGGAATTAAATTCGTCACATATTCCGACGGATTTCCGGCGGAAAATTTTCAACGAATTTCCGACATATTTTTTGACTGTGTTTTCGACGGATTTTTTTCGAAGAGATTTCCGGCAGAATTTCCGGCGGATTTCCGGCGAAAATTAAAAAATTA
>NW_021410490.1:0-474 GCF_001605985.2 Dendrobium catenatum | reverse complement strand
ATACGAAATGAGCATATACGTGAAAAGGGTGGAGTAGATCCAGTAGAAGATAAGATTAGAGAGAGTCGCCTTGATGTAGAACGGACATGCACTGATGATTGGATTAAGGAAGTTTACACGCTTAATTTTTAGAGCACAATAATTATAAGCTTTATCTTGGTGATAAACGACAAAATAAAACGATAAGGTGATGAAATAAGCTTAGGCTAAATTACATGCATAGGAGTTAAGATTGTAAACTAGCCAATTCAATCTAACAAGGCATACATAGATGGTTTCAACAATAAATCCCAATGCTAACAATAAGACTAGTCACTACGAGGTGTTCCCTCACTCAACTCTTCTAATTACTGGGCTTTAGCTGGAAAGCATTGACGTGATCGTCATGAATCTACTAAGACCACAATTGAGACGCAACTTTGAAGATAAAAGAGCCCGGGGAAGAGTTTACCCACAAGAAGCAGAAGACACGAC
>NW_021410489.1:0-537 GCF_001605985.2 Dendrobium catenatum | reverse complement strand
CATTTCCTTTAACCAATCCTGCATTATTTGCACTAACCATGATGACCCTCTCACTCATTTGTTCTTTGATTGCCAATTCCTTTTACATTGAAAATATTTTCTCAAATTAAAATTTTTTGTGTTCACTAATTACTTTTCTTGCATCTCTAATGATAGATGATTAGCTATTTATGCTAAGTCCATATTACTTCTTTTATCTTTATATGAAGTAGGGGTGTCAATTCGGGTCAGCGGGTCGGGTTCGGGTCGAACCCGAAACTGACCCGGCACTGTTCGAGTCAACCCGAACCCACCCGTTTTTAAAAACGGGTCAGGTTTCTGGACCAAAACATGACCTGATTCGGGTCCGGGTCAACCCGACCCGACACGAATGACCCGAAGTTGACCTAAAATTGCTAATTTTCTTGTCAAAATAGGGTCAATATTCGATTTTCGGGTCAAAATCGGGTCAAAATCGGGTCAATCTCGGGTTTTCGGGTCAAATATGAGTTTTCGTGTCAATTTTGGGTCAATTTCGGGTTGTTGGGTCAACTCGAA
>NW_021410488.1:0-204 GCF_001605985.2 Dendrobium catenatum | reverse complement strand
CAAAGAATTTACAATTTCACAGAAAAATGTAGTCTACAAAAAACTCCGCAGAATCAAAAATACCCGGACAAAAATCTTCGGAAAATAACCAAAATGTGCACACTCGGCACGTCAACAATATACGGAAAGTTATGCGGTAAAAACTGAACTGATCAAAAGACACGGATGAAAAACAGTAACAGAAACGAAATCCGGACAGAAAAT
>NW_021410487.1:0-210 GCF_001605985.2 Dendrobium catenatum | reverse complement strand
TTTAATTAAAATTAAATTTTCTTTTAATAATTAATTATTTATTTATTTCCAAATTAAGTTAATGTATATTCCTCCAATTTTTTTAGAAATTTGGCTAAGTCCTAAATTTTTTTTAGTAAATTTCGGCAGCCTTCCGGCGTCACCTCCCCGATGCCGGGAGGTAAGGGTGGCTCGACTCGACCGGAGCGAATCAACGGCGAGGAGATTTGG
>NW_021410486.1:0-464 GCF_001605985.2 Dendrobium catenatum | reverse complement strand
TCTCACTAAAATCATCTTGGAAGTTTATATCATTTTGTTCATCTTCTTGATACGTTATATTTTCAGTTAGCTTATCAATGTTAAGTTGATATTCATTCAAGTAATTAAAAAAGTTGGGATTTAATAAATTCCTATGCTACACTTTCTGTATAACATGCCAATCACCTCTTAACTTTATATCTTGAACGTAAAATACTTGAGTAACTTGACCTACTAATACATAGGGATCATAATCATACCAAGTTTTTCTTATATTTATAGATGTGAAATCATCATCAATTACAAGTGCATGGAGCAGTCTAGATGAGGAAGATAGAATTACACTAAACAAAGCCTTCACTATTAAAGAGATGGAAGAAGTTGTCAAACAAAGTGGAAACAACATCTCCCCAGGTAATGATGGAATAACTTTTTCATTCTTTAAAGTTTATTGGGAGATTATCAAAATAGATTTATGGAATGCC
>NW_021410485.1:0-290 GCF_001605985.2 Dendrobium catenatum | reverse complement strand
AATAGTACTGTAGTATAATTAAATTCTTAAAAAATTATTTTATATTATCTTTAATAATTTTATTATGCTTTGAAACTATGAAATTTTCTTAGTAGAATATTTTGTAGCATATTGCTATAGAAAACTCTGTAATTCTTATAAAAGCTCTATTATGATTTAATTGTTACAACGTGATAAAATATATGCTTCTGTGATTGAATTATATTTGTTGGGAGATAAAAAAGTTAAAATCCTTTGAGATTTTATCTGTGATTGTTAATTTGGTGCCTATAAAAAATATTCAGGTGGTT
>NW_021410484.1:0-225 GCF_001605985.2 Dendrobium catenatum | reverse complement strand
AGTCATCATATTCGTCAAGTAGTTTCATGTGGTTGTCCTCTATTAATGCATGATCTTTCCTAAGGATTTCATGTTCCTTCTCAAGCTCTTCCAGTTCTAAACTTACACTAGCATACATCTTTTTCATTTTCCTATATGCATCATGCATGTGTTCACAAAATTCAAATAATTCATCATAAGTTAAATCATATACCTCTTCTTGATCTGATTGATCAACATTATCTA
>NW_021410483.1:0-213 GCF_001605985.2 Dendrobium catenatum | reverse complement strand
TTGGAAGAAGAGGGACATTGTTATCTGAAAGTGGAAATAGAGCAGTTGAGAGGGGTAGGAGAAGATGATGTTTTTAAATTTTAATATAACTTTATCAATTTATTTTGCATTTTATATAAAATTTTTATTTTATTTCATTGTTTTGTCTCTTTGGCTAATTGGCTTTGCTAATCTCATGTTCTCATTTTATGCTAGACTAAGGACAGATTTTGA
>NW_021410482.1:0-210 GCF_001605985.2 Dendrobium catenatum | reverse complement strand
TTTTACTTTTCTTGACATTCCGTCGCTTTAAAAATTCGACTGAAATATTTTTCCAGCGTAAAATCCGTCGGAAATTCGCCGGAAAGATTTCCGGCAAATTATTTTGCGCCGGAAGTCCTTTTCCGACTCGTGTAAAACCGGCACAAATAATTTCGCCGGAAATCCGTCGGAAATTCTTGTTTCTGACGGATTTTGGGCATTTTCCGACGA
>NW_021410481.1:0-230 GCF_001605985.2 Dendrobium catenatum | reverse complement strand
GAAATCAATCTAATCAATCATAAATTTACATTTGTGCTTGTTTCATCAAGATAGAGGCTTATTTTCACCATTCACATATATTGCCACACTAGCATCTACCATTTAGAGACTTAAACTGTCACACCTCCGGATCTATAGTGAAAGAATTTTGTTTTCCCTTTATCTTCTCAATATTGATTTTATTGTCAATTCATTTTATTCATTAATGAAACATTAAAATCATATTAATA
>NW_021410480.1:0-278 GCF_001605985.2 Dendrobium catenatum | reverse complement strand
AAAAAAGATAAAATATTTTAATTAATTTATATAATTTAAGATCATAAAGTATGATCCATATCGTACAGTATGATTTATAGAAAAATTAAAATATTTAGAATCATTTTTACTCCCCTTGTGTGTTTGTGTACGGTCACTAGGCTAATAAACATCCTTATTGTACTTAACTCAAGAAATTAAAAATAACTAAATAAAAATTATAGACTCATTTAACATAACCTATTCTACCCAATATTGAGCCCTGAATCTTCAAAGAATGGTGCATGGTGTACCTTAAA
>NW_021410479.1:0-219 GCF_001605985.2 Dendrobium catenatum | reverse complement strand
CTTATGAGGATCGGGTTCAAATTTAATAACCTGTGCAACATCCCTAAATGTCACGTGTGTTCCCATAACACGCTCGCCGGGGCCCTTGCGGGTGTTTTAGGGGCATTAAATAATTATTTGTTGAAATTTGTCGACTCCAATTTACTTACTTAGGAGGACCAGGTTCAAATTTATTGACCCGTGCAGCATCCCTAGACGTCACGTGTGTACCAATAACAT
>NW_021410478.1:0-361 GCF_001605985.2 Dendrobium catenatum | reverse complement strand
GGTAATCCATGGAGGATGCTTCCCTCCCCGAATACATAGTGGGGATGAGGAGGACATTGCCCACATTACGGCAGCCCCTCCTGTCACCACTACTCTACCCCGGGCTAGGGTCCTTAGGGAAGCTACTGTCCGAGCCCTCTCTCAGAGGATTCGAATCATTATCTACCTAGCACGTGGTAGAGGACCTATTAGTCAGGAGAGGTTACTCCAATAGATTTCTCAAGCTACACTTCAGTTACAAAGACAGACCGCAAGATATAGATATAAGTGGTGGAGAGAATAGCCTACTTGGTAGTTAGTTGATACAGCTTTAGTTATTAGATTCCCAGCAGTTACTCCTGCTGTTGGATGATGCCCATGT
>NW_021410477.1:0-226 GCF_001605985.2 Dendrobium catenatum | reverse complement strand
TCAAAGCATACAAAGGTTTTGTTTGGATCATTTTTTTGTTGCTTTTCAAAATAATTTTTTGGTACAAATATTTTTTGAATTATAAATTTTGTACTAGAAAACTACTTTTAAAAAATACAAAAAAGCCGTCCCAAACGAAGCCAAAGTATATCGTAGAAAAGTTTTTATTTTTTATTTTAATTTCCCTAGTGCTCATAATGTTTTATTGTATCATTCTTTCTTATAG
>NW_021410476.1:0-494 GCF_001605985.2 Dendrobium catenatum | reverse complement strand
CTCTTCAAAACGACTGATTTCAGCTTTAAAATGCTCTAATCGGCCCGGCCGATCGCACGATCATCCTGGACGATCTGACCAATTGCACATCGTCCTAGGACGATTTCTCAGGACGATCCAGGATAATAATTAATTTTCAAAACCCCTTGCTCTCTGACTTTTGCAATGAACTGATCGTCCCGGGACGATCCCAGATCGGCCCGGACGATCCCTATAGGAAATCATTCATGTAACTTCTGTACATAATCTGGAATAAAATTACAACTGATCGTCCCAGGACGTTCCTCGATCGGCCTGGACGATATGAACAGAACTGCTGTTACAATCTCCCCAACTTCAGAAAAATGTCGTCCTCGATATTGTTCAAACAGAACTCAATCAAAACATATATGGGTACGACTTCCTCATGTCCGATTCTTTCTCCCAAGTCGCTTCTCGTGCAGTTCGGTGCTTCCATTGCACCTTAACCATCAGAATCTGCTTACTTCTCAACT
>NW_021410475.1:0-273 GCF_001605985.2 Dendrobium catenatum | reverse complement strand
ATTACAATCAGACTCTCTCAGACTCAAATAAAATGAAAAATACAGACTCCAAATTTATAAAACATTCTAAGTAGATCTTGATTTGAAGTCTTCAACAATCTGGAGTGTGATTTCTCTGAAATGTCAATACACACAAGAGCAAAAAATCAAATCTTCCAAATAGTATTAGGAAAAAATAATAATCAAAACAATAATATTTGGAATCATAAAAAATATACAAGTTGCAAGAATGTAAAACTTGCAAAGCTAAGTAGCAACTCTCTTAACAACAGG
>NW_021410474.1:0-308 GCF_001605985.2 Dendrobium catenatum | reverse complement strand
AAAAAATTAGAACTCTTGTTTAGGGTTAATTTTATTAATAAAAAGACTTTTACAATTCACCCCCCCTCTTGTCGTTCAGTAACTTCAGTTTTGTCACCAATGGGGGCTGCCCTGAGTCCGCTTTTGGCTCTTGTTATTTCTTTCTTGATTGTCTTTCCTTATTTTATTGCTTTAGCTTTTGTGTTCCTTCTTTGTTGTATTTTGATTTTCGGCTTTTGCTTGTATTGTCCTTATCTTATTTTGAGATAAATTAAACATAAATTTTTAGTAATTACTCATATATTCTATTTATTTTAAAATTAATCTAA
>NW_021410473.1:0-356 GCF_001605985.2 Dendrobium catenatum | reverse complement strand
TCTTGGAACTTTATCATATGCTTTTTCTAAATCAAAAAGAGATGGCTTGTTAAAAATAAGGGTGCAACACGAGGACTTCCCAGGAGGTCACCCATCCCAGTACTACTCTCGCCCAAGTTACACGCTTAACTGCGGAGTTCTGAGCGTTATGAAAAAAAAGATATGAATAGTGGGGCATTTTGGTGAATGTCAATGGCTCATTTTCTTCATTTACAGTCAAAATCAATTAGGTCCTCCTAATTGTATGCTTATATTAAGGTTAGTGCCATATATTGCACAAGGATGCTATCGAAGCTCTATATTTTCTATGGTAATGATTTCTATATTTTCTATGGTAATGATTTGGCGTGTTTGGA
>NW_021410472.1:0-307 GCF_001605985.2 Dendrobium catenatum | reverse complement strand
AATAAAAACATGAATGCGAGAAGCTAGTTATCAAACAAAATAAAAGCTTATCGGCAATCAAGAGCAACCTCATGCCTATAAATGACCTAAATCAAGAAGAGAATGGGCTTTGGTGGATTTCTCATTAGAGTTTGAGTAGTAGTAGTTGGAACAAATGTGGAATGGGGAAACTAGGGTGGTTGACTTTTGTGTGATTAATTAGTTTGTGGGAAATAAAGCAAGGATTTGGAGGGTTATAGAAGTTGTTTCAAGGGATCGAAGCAATTGAAGAAAAATTCTACCCCAAATAGGCTATATTATCTTACCT
>NW_021410471.1:0-233 GCF_001605985.2 Dendrobium catenatum | reverse complement strand
CATCAGGATACGGGCTAGGAGCAGTGCTGATGCGGAACCACAAGCCATTGCTTATTTCAGCCAAGTGCTGACTGCCAGAGCTTGTCTGAAATCTGTCTATGAGATGGAATTGATGGCAATTGTTTTGGCCATCCAAAAGTGGCGTCCTTACTTACTTGGAAGGCATTTCATCGTCCGAACCGACCAACAAAGCCTAAAATATTTGCTGGAGCAGCGCATGGTGACAGAGGAGC
>NW_021410470.1:0-2585 GCF_001605985.2 Dendrobium catenatum | reverse complement strand
TGGAGAAAAAAGAATTCATGTAGCCGACCCCACGTAATGGGATAAAGGCTTGATGTTGTTGTTGTTATTGTTGTTGTTGTTGTTGTAAGGCTTTAGGCATGGTGCCCTCTTAGGCAAAAAATCTCCCATCCTTCCTCTTTTGTCAATGAAATCACACTCATCTTCATACAACTCATCTTGTTGCTTACAACTTTCTTTATGTGTCATCTTGATCTTCATTTAGCCGCTCTCCTTTCTCGCCTTTGGCTTTGATGACTTCTATTGCTACTGTATCCTTTGGATTTTGTGCACTTTGTGCTCTGGTGGGTTAATCTAGTGGTTATGATTATCATTTTATTTGGAGTTGTCTTGAAGGTTGTGAAAAGAGGCTTCTCTCCTATTATAGGCTTTTCGTTTTGGGTTACTGACTTAGATATCGATGAGATGGTTATGATTTTGTTTTGGCATATCGCCATCATACAAAAATCGACACATTATTTTATTTTAAAAGATATTTTCTTGATTTCCATTTGGATCAAAAAGATTGAACTCGATATCATGCAGATGTAGTTGATGCATTTATTGTCTTCTTATCTCGGTCAATCTGCTAAGCATCTATAGGATTGCTACGTGATCTCGGTTAATAAACTTCCACCAAATGAGAGAGTAATTTTGATCGTTGATTGTAGCTTCTAAAATCTGTGTAATGGTTGGAAACCTATAACTTGTCTTGGTCAGTTCTTTTGCCCACTCCCATAAGTGCCCACGCACATAATAAGTGCCTAAGATCGTTGATAGTAGAAATTGAATTTTATTGACTAAGCTCAATAACCTGTCTCTTGCATCTCTAGATTCCAACCATCCGCACACTAGTATAAAATTCAGCTAGGTACCGTTCGGTACCGCTGGGTACCACTAGGTACCGCTTGATACCCTGTGTCTGTGCACACGGTGCTCTCCCCATCTGCACTCCGCACCTAATAATTTTTCCAATTGTTGGTTTACTAAATTTTATCTTTAGTTTTTTATTTGTTTACTCTCTAATAAGTTGTATTAGAGTCCATGATGATTCATTTGTGGTCATTTTGTTATGCAATTTGTGTTTTTATGAGATTTGTGCATTTCATCATGGTTGATTAGATTGAATAGAGTTCAAAAGTAGGTGACTATTATGATGAATCCACATGGTTGAGTGAGATCTTGGAGTAGGGGTGCAAACGAGTCGAGTTGAGCTCGAGTTTGAGGGCGTTTGAGTCGAGCTCGACTGTCAAATATCTAGCTTGAGCTCGAGCTTGAACTCGAGTCGAGCTCGAGCTGGACTCAACAGAGGAAAGAAAAGCTCGTCGACCTGCTTGAGCGGTGTTTGAGCTCTGTTCGTTCGTCACACCAGTGTCAGTCGTCGTCATTGCTAGTGTCCGCGTCCGTTGCCAGCGTCTCTTCGTCACTAGTTTTCATCCGTCGCTAGCTTCTCGCGTTACTAGCGTCCGCATCTGTCTGCCGTCGCCAGCTTCTCGCATCGTAAGTGTTAGTATCTGTCTGCTTCCCTTGTCCATCGCAAGCTTCCGTCTACGTCCGTTCCCGTTCGTGAGCAATGAGCTTGAGCTCTATAAGTTGTCAACTCGAACACTAGCTCGATTCACGAGCTCGATCAGCTCGACTCATCGACCTTGTTACCGAGTTGAGCCTGAGTCAATTTGTGAACCGGCTTGACTCGGTTGCACCCCTATCTTGAAGCATGAAGGAAAGTGAATGTAAATTATTTCTATGAAGAACTTTGTTTCTTATGATGTAAATACTCTTACAATCTCCCTAAACAATGCTAAGACCTCGCCTTATCATCCTCTCCAACATAAAACATCTTTATTTACAGCCTCTCTTTCCTCCCTCTAACCCTCCTTCCCCAATCCATCTCAACTTCTTATTCAACGTCAAAAACTTTTGCAATGGTCTCTACTTTCCCAATCCATCTCATTTACCAGATAATTGGAACAAATTCCCATATACTGAGAGTTAATAATTAGATATCTTCACAATATTATGGATCAATACCGAACATATATGCATCAGTCTGATATATATTTGTCCATTGATCTTCCATTAAGCTGCAATTTTCTTGTGTTCCTTCACATCCTTTAATCTGTTTGTCAATCAGCTCTTCAGGCTTAACAGTCACAGCCTTCTTGTTGTAGACCAATATTCATGATTCAGAGAACTCTAATCATTGTCTTTGTTTATTAAGATCATCTTCAACTGAACTCCATACCACCATATGCCGTTTTCCATTTGTTTCATTCGAACTCCAAATTGCACGCCAAATTTCGGTATATGAACAGTGCGACGTCAATATTGACTTTGAATTGTTCACCTACGCCAAAAAAAATTTGCTGCAGGATTTGCCGAAGAAGCACGCGAAAGAGGAGAAAAGCGCGCAAAAGATGGTACCTTCACGGGAAACACGCAAAAGAAGAAGGAATGACATTCGATTTGAGAAGAATAATTGCATTTTGAAGTTTTACTGTATTTTAGAGAGGAAAGTGGATTTTTCGGTTGGAGATGCCCTAAGACCTTAAATACTAGCCACCAATAAAGTATGAAATAAATACCAA
>NW_021410469.1:0-205 GCF_001605985.2 Dendrobium catenatum | reverse complement strand
CAGTAAAAGTTAAACCGATGGTTAAAAATGTCACTAAGTTTAAGGTGTTTGAGTTTCACCCCTATTGGGTGTACGTATAGTTCCCTAGAAATTTTATAAGTTTTCTAGACATTTCCTTAATTATTTTCCTTAGGTGTCTCTACTATTTAAATGGGCATGAGTTTAGTGTACCTAACCCTGGTAGACATACATTCACATCACAGAA
>NW_021410468.1:0-314 GCF_001605985.2 Dendrobium catenatum | reverse complement strand
GAGCTCGGCTTGTCGCGATGGATGACAGCTTGCGAGGTATAAGACTCTCTTCCCGCTCCAATCCCGCTTTCGCATAAGCACTTCGATGTGATCGCATCCACGCAGCAACTTCAACACTCGAGCAATAGCTTCCACGCCCATGTTCCAGCTTCTCTCTCTTTGCTTCCATGGTTTCGTCTTCCGCACTCAAGCTACTCGACAGATAACCTAGTCAGGTTTCATTTAGATCGAACTCAAGCTTGAAACTCCATAAGCTCAGCTGATGAGCCAGTTAGCGTAGGTCAAAGGCAACATAAAATTTCAACCGTTTAATC
>NW_021410467.1:0-498 GCF_001605985.2 Dendrobium catenatum | reverse complement strand
CCCGACTACGGTTGGAAGAACTTGATGGTTTAGAAGAACTCCGTTTGCAAGCTCATCAGAATCTTAAGTTGTACCAGGCCCGGATAGCCCAAGCCCATGATCGCCTCGTCCGACCCCGTGCTTTTCAGGTCGATGAGTTAGTCATTGTTTTGCGTAGGCCCATCATCTCGCGTCGTCGCCGAGGTGGTAAATTTGAGCCCATTTGGGAAGGCCCATTTGTCGTAGAGCAAGTATACGAAGGTGGATCTTACTTACTTGTTGATGCGAATGGTGTTCATCCCATGCCTGTTATTAATGGGCAATACTTAAAAAAGTACTACGCTTGAGTTTGCACATCGCAAGGGGCATCCCCCGCCACTTGTAAATATCCCTCTGTATAGATATAACTTTAAAAGATCTCTCGTACCTTTCGGCAGTCCGTGGCCACGACGATTTGTCCTCTACCACGTGATGTTCGTCACGCAAAATATGAGATTGTCTTTAAAGGTTGTATGTAAA
>NW_021410466.1:0-1390 GCF_001605985.2 Dendrobium catenatum | reverse complement strand
TTTTTCAAATGGATGTCAAGAGTGCCTTTTTAAATGGAGAAATAAAAGAAGATGTGTTTGTAGGAGAACCCCAATATTTTGAGTGTTCGCAATTTCCAAATCATGTGTTTAAATTAAAAAAGGCCTTGTATGGTTTAAAACAAGCACCAAGAGCTTGGTATGAAAGGCTTAGCACATTCTTACTAGAGAGGGAGTTTGTTAAAGGGAGTGTAGACAACACCTTTTTTCTTAGAAAAATTAGAGATGATTTACTCATTATTTAAATTTATGTAGATGACATACTCTTTGGATCTTCTAATAAAAAATTATGTGAGGAGTTTTCTAAAATAATGAGTAGAGAGTTTGAGATGAGTTTGATGGGAGAATTGTCCTACTTTTTGGGGTTTAGCATAAAACAATTGGAGGATGGAACCTTTTTGAATCAAACAAAATACATAAGAGACATTTTGAAGAAATATGAGATGGACAAAGCCAAGCCAATTAACACTCCCATGACTTCTAGTGCTCCATTGGATAAGGACCCAAGTGCTAAGTCTGTTGATCAAAAGAAGATAGAGGCATGATTGGATCATTACTTTACTTGACTGCAAGCCGACCTGGCAATATGTTTAGTGTTTGCCTTTGTGCTAAATTTCAAGCTGACCCTAAGGAGTCCCACCTGACTGCAGTTAAGAGAATTTTTAGATACCTTTTGGGGACACAAGGCTTAGGGATTTGGTATCCTAAACACAACACTTCTTTTGAAATTGTTGGATTTTCTGACTCTGATTTTGCAGGATGCAAGGTGGACAGGAAAAGCACTTCAGGAACTTGTCAATTCATTGGACAGTCTTTGGTCTCATGGTCTAGCAGGAAGCAAAACTCAGTTGCACTTTCCACTACTGAAGCGGAGTACATTGCTCTTGGAAGTTGTGTGGCCCAAGTTCTTTGGTTGAAACAACAAGTAATAGATTTAGGAGTTCCGGTAAGCACTATCTCAATTTTTTGTGACAACACTAGTGTCATATGCATATCTAAGAATCCTATCCAACATTCAAGAACTAAGCACATTGACATTAGACATCACTTCATTAGAGATCATGTGACAAAGGGGGACATTGAGGTAAATCATGTATCAACTTAAAATCAACTAGCCGATATCTTTACTAAACCACTGGCCTTCGATACTTTCAGCTCATTAAGGACCAGATTGGGTGTGATTGACATAAATGCATGAACTTGATTTCTTTACTTGCTTTTCTTCTTTTTCTTTCTTTCTTTTTCTTCTAGTTTATATATATATATATTTTTTTTTGTTTGTTTCTTTTTGTGTTGTTGTGTTTGTTTGATTTATTCTTTTTAAAAAAAAATTCAAAATCATCGCTAATATGATATCGTATGCCTTGCATTT
>NW_021410465.1:0-212 GCF_001605985.2 Dendrobium catenatum | reverse complement strand
ACAGGATCTTCTCCCTCTCTCAAACTCCAACCTTTCCACACTCCAACCTTTCCACACTCATAAATACTAAAGACACTTACAAAGTGTCATGCCAAGCTTAAATAGAAAAGCTCAAAATGAGATCATAAATACAAGTTGCCGACATTATCATCCAGGATGATAGGTATATCGTCCTGGCTGATTAGTACAAATTCAGCTCATCAGCCCGGGAC
>NW_021410464.1:0-255 GCF_001605985.2 Dendrobium catenatum | reverse complement strand
TTCACGAAATTTTAAACACCACTCCTATACATGAACAGAAATCATGGGGAAGTGTCCGTTTGAAAAATAATCAGCTTTTCAAAAAGCTATTTTACCCTATGTGTTGTGAGCTATTCTAAGGATTTTGAGAGATCTAACCGTCCGATTTTCAAGTTCTTGGGCTCGTTGGATTTGTTGAAATGTCAGAAATATTTCTACTGTTGACCTCAAGATCTGAATCTCCTTGGATTGGGCGGTAGAAGGCCCGAAAGTTTC
>NW_021410463.1:0-435 GCF_001605985.2 Dendrobium catenatum | reverse complement strand
TCATTTAAATCTAATAAAGAAAGATCATTTCTAATATGACACAATGGATAAAAAGGATTCATGTAGCCGACCCCACATAGTGGGATAAAGGCTTGATGATGATGTTGTTGTTGTTGTTGTTGTTGTTGTAAAGAAACATAATTTCTAATATTTTTCCAACCATGTCTTTTTAGGTCTACATCTACTTTTCTTAACATAAGTCGAATCTAATACCTCAACTTTTTTAACCAGATCGTCGGAAGGCCTCCGTTTAATGTGACAGAACCATCTAAGGCGACTCTCCCAAAATTTATCTTCCACTGGAGCTACTCCAACCTTTTCACGTATATGCTCATTTCGAATCCTATCTCAAAGGGTCAAGCCACTCATCCACCTAAGCATCCTCATCTCTACAACATTTAACTTAGTATTATGTTTCTCTTTTAATGGCCAACA
>NW_021410462.1:0-291 GCF_001605985.2 Dendrobium catenatum | reverse complement strand
GCTGGAGTTCATAATATGGTTACTTGGCGACGAGCACATTTCTTTCAAAGAATGTGGTGTAACGAATTATCAAAAATGGGTAATCGTGATAAAAAAGGCTTAGGATTTGTGGCAACAGAACATACTGAGCAAAATGTATGTTATGCGATAAATGATAAATATCCTGTTATAGAAAATATGGATATAAATGAAGAGAAAGATGTGGAAGCTAAACCTGCACCAGAAGAACTTGAAGATGGAGGACAGGCCGCTAGCATGGATGAGCTAAGGGAAATAAATTTGGGAACTGAT
>NW_021410461.1:0-255 GCF_001605985.2 Dendrobium catenatum | reverse complement strand
ACTACCTTGATTGGGAAAAAAACCGTCGAAAACTTCTTTGATTACATGGAGATTGATCCCAACAAACAAGTGAAGTATGTGGCTTGTAGGTTGAGGGGAGGAGCCAGTGCGTGGTGGGCGCAAACATTGCAGTTGAGGCAAAGAAGCGGGAGAGGACCTGTTCGTAATTGGGTTCGTATGAAGCAATTGCTGCGAACACAATTTCTTCCCACCGACTACGAGCAGATCCTATATATGCGTTACCAACACTGCATT
>NW_021410460.1:0-311 GCF_001605985.2 Dendrobium catenatum | reverse complement strand
CCACAAGTCTCTAGCAAACCCTAGAGCCCAAGAACACAATGAGATCTCCAACTTTTCATTCCAATTCCAGATGAAAACCTAATTCCCCCTTTCCCCTCTTTAACTCTCATCCCCATACAAAACAGCCCTTCTATTCAAATTTCCCCCCCTTTTTCCATTCAAATTTTCCCTCCAACCCTTGAATTAAACTCCATGTGGGGCCCGCCTAGAGTAAGTAAGGACCGGAGGGGACCGCCTAACAGGTTGCCAGGTTGCTTGCTATTGGTTGAGGAATTTCCATGTAGTTGTTGAATTTACTTGGGCATTCCCAT
>NW_021410459.1:0-1083 GCF_001605985.2 Dendrobium catenatum | reverse complement strand
CGACTAGGCATTTAGCTCTTTTGTGAGCTGAGGTAAATTTTGATTTGTCCACCCAGGGAAACTATTGCGGAGGGTGGATGGATTTTGCTTTAAGTATTTAATGGGTTGATTTCAAATTTTAAATATTTTTGGGATTTTCATGATTTTATGGAGTTATGGATTTTATGGATATTTATGGGTGGAGTTTTGGAATATTTGAAATGAACTTTAGATATTTGGGAGACATTTGAAAATATTTGAAAACTCCTCCGGTTGAGATCTGCATTCAACACGGCCATCATCGGGGTGTTTGGGGGCATTTTTATTTGTAGCTTGAACCTTGTCAACTATGTATAGCTGTCGATAGGGATCGGGTTTCTCGTAGGTTTTATGTCATTGATAGTGAATTCTCATTATTATAGGCCTTGAAGGCCTAATATGAATGTATTAAGACAAATATGACGGTCTCCACAACCGTATATTTGTTTGTTGGTTCGAACCCTGTCGATTTCTATTGATCCGTATAGAAAGATCAATTTCGAACCTAAATTCACTTGTCAACCTGCGCAACATCCCTAGACGTCACGTGTGTACCAATAACACGCTCGTCGGGGCCCATGCGGGTGTTTGGGGGCATTTTATAATTAAACTCTATCAACTCCTATTTACCTGTTAAGGAGGATCGGGTTTAAAATTTGATAACTCGCGCAAGCATCCATAGACGTCACGTGTGTACCAATAACACGCTTGCCGGGGCCCATGCGGGTTTTATAATTTCTTCTACCCCTTTTAGTGTACCTATGTGTATACAAACTATAGTGCACGTGGGGGTACTTTGAAAGTATTTGTAGACGCCTTCTGTTCGCTTGCATAGAAATTACAGATTCGG
Source organism: Dendrobium catenatum (assembly GCF_001605985.2). NCBI lineage: Eukaryota > Viridiplantae > Streptophyta > Magnoliopsida > Asparagales > Orchidaceae > Dendrobium > Dendrobium catenatum. The sequence goes on along the minus strand of NW_021410459.1, from coordinate 215 downwards.
TGGCGTAGCATAGCAGCTTCTGAAAAGAGTTATTCGCTGCTTCGTACAGGTAGACTGTCATGCACTATCCGCATGATTTGCGCAGGTAGATTGCAGTGCACTGACGAATCTCCGGCTTTCGTTTGTAGACAATTGCCTTTACATGATGTTTTTGTTCATGGTCTTTGCTTTGCATACAAGTCTTTTAGAACTGACTACATGCGTTTAAATTTGCT
>NW_021410458.1:0-264 GCF_001605985.2 Dendrobium catenatum | reverse complement strand
ACTAGGGAAGAGGTGGCCGGTGGTTTAGCAGGAGAAAGGGGTTTGGGTGGGATGTTGGGCCGTGAGGTTCATGTGGGGAGGAGGGTCGGGTGAGGTGGAGGAAAATGGCGAGTAAGGGGTGGGGAAAAAAGAGATAGGAGAAGAGTAAAGGGAATCAAGAAAGAACCACGAACTCAACTTATCTAAGTTGGTGGGTGTTGCGCTATCTCCTTCCTCTCCAAGGAAGTTCTCTCCACTAGAACTCACAAGTTCTCACAATGCTCC
>NW_021410457.1:0-205 GCF_001605985.2 Dendrobium catenatum | reverse complement strand
ATTGGATCAAACTACTTCTGATGTCATTGGATTTGTCAAGTTGAGGTGTTCAATTTGAATCTAAATTTTTTGAATTAGATTATAAAAGTTTTCAATATAAACATGTCAAATCAATTTTTTGGGACAAATCAACACTAATTAAACATATTTTGAAAATAAAATAAAATAATAAATGAAAAAATAACACCAATAAAATCTTAAATTT
>NW_021410456.1:0-419 GCF_001605985.2 Dendrobium catenatum | reverse complement strand
AGAAATTAAACAAATTATGAGTTATTCATGAATAATATAATTAGAAGCTACTTTAATTATCCAATAAATTATTTAAGAATTTCATAATCTTAATATGAATTATCAAATAATTTATTTAGATATTATTTTAATAAATGTTTTTGTTGCGTCCTAGAGTATTCGCGGCGGTAAAGAAATATAAAGTTTAGCATCTTAGCATTGTACGAAGATGCATCACACAAGAAGATAAGATAGAGGGTGCAGGGTTCATAAGAAACCAGAGTTTTTATGTGTAAACCCCTAAAAAGGGGGGAAAACCACGGGGCCTGACCCAGTTTTAATGAATCAACTAGTATTTGCAGTCAATTACGAATGAGACCCTTCCTTGGGAGAAGGCCTTGGTTTGATGGTACAAATGTACATCATATAGAGCACATTAC
>NW_021410455.1:0-322 GCF_001605985.2 Dendrobium catenatum | reverse complement strand
TTCTATATCAATATGAAATATAAATTGTATAAATATTAAATATTTATACATCTAATACTTCAATTAAGACAAATTGAAAGAAGATATTATTTGTATAATTTTTTTTAATAAATGTGAAATATATGTGTAAATTAGATCATAATGTTGTCAAATTTTCAATGAATGTGTTCTGCTGGTTCAACCATTGGAATATTTATGTCGATTTTGTCACCATTGGAAGTTAGTATTGTCATTTCCAAGACCTTAAATGATATAAGCACTTTTAGAGACAAAAATATAAATCATTTTGCAGCACATTTATAATAGAGTAAAATAAAAACAC
>NW_021410454.1:0-312 GCF_001605985.2 Dendrobium catenatum | reverse complement strand
TCAAAAGTTTTGTAAAGGGTGTATGCAAGCTTAGAAATATTTTCATGCACATAATGGATGAAAATTAAGTGTTTTAATTTTATGAATATCATATTGTGCGATCTAATTAGTACTATATGATCTAAATAACATAAAGATTAATTAGAACATTTAATTAAGATAATAAAAATTTGTACTAATCATACTACATAATCTAAATTATACAGGACGATCATTAGAAATCAAAAATCGTGTAGGCAATTGCAAATTTGGCAATACATTAAAATTAAAATATTGAATTAATTATGATGTATGATTCAAATCATACAGTAT
>NW_021410453.1:0-308 GCF_001605985.2 Dendrobium catenatum | reverse complement strand
CGACACACATTGCCTCTTTGAAGATCTCACTCTCACGTTCACCAGAAGACCATGTTTAGACGCTACTCGCCCCTTTTACCTTAATGGGGCGACCCTCACATCATACCGTCTTCCAAACAACATCTAGACTACACTTATCCCCTCTCATCACAATGGGAGGACCACATTTACCATCCAATCTTGGCCGACTTGCTCTACTCAGCTGCCGACCAGCTCAGTGTCGGCAAACTATAATTAAAGATCGATGGCACAACTACATACTAGGACATAACTCCTGCATTCTTCCAAACCCTATGGGGGGGGGGGTC
>NW_021410452.1:0-266 GCF_001605985.2 Dendrobium catenatum | reverse complement strand
TAGGCAACTTCTAAGGAAGCCATAAGACCTATCCAACTGAAATTCTTTGGGCAACTTCTAATTGGAGCCGTAAGCCCCAAACTAAACAAACTATCAGGGCAACTTCTAATTGGAGTCGTAAGCCCCAAACTAAATAAATTAACGGACAACTTCTAAGGAAGTAGTAAGCCCCAACTCAAATTAAACTAAACTAAAATTCACATATCTCCACTTCAGTTTACTCGGGATTCCTGAGAGGAGGCAACCCATGGCTGCTAATCAGATTC
>NW_021410451.1:0-272 GCF_001605985.2 Dendrobium catenatum | reverse complement strand
GAAATAATTAAAATTTTAAGGGAAAAAAGATAGAGAAAAGGATCAAAATTGTTCCTTAATTTTTTTTTTAATGAAGGATCAAAATGAACCCCTAATTTTTTTTAAAAGAAATCAAAAGATAGAGAAAAGGATCAAAATTGTTCCTTAATTTTTTTTTTAATGAAGGATCAAAATGAACCCCTATTGTTTTTTAAAAGAAATCAAAATAATTTTATGGTGAGATTATTTTGATTTCTCTTTAAGAAGTTTAGGGATCAAAATAATATTTTAAT
>NW_021410450.1:0-218 GCF_001605985.2 Dendrobium catenatum | reverse complement strand
AATTCCATCATGCACTCAACTTGATGAGGTCATCGATAGGAGATTTCGGCGCATCTATCAGAGACGACCACGGAGATCGACGGCCATGATAGAGAGTCTCTATTATTGATTTTAATTGTACCAGCAGTTTATATGTTATGCTTTTATTTTCGTAGTTTCTCATTTTACCCCTGAGGGTATTGGTTGCTCTTGTAGCCCCAAGGGGCATTTTAGACTTT
>NW_021410449.1:0-275 GCF_001605985.2 Dendrobium catenatum | reverse complement strand
ATAAAGTGTATCAAAAAGTAAAAGATGCTCAATGTGCACTAAAAACTGACAAGAGGCATAAAATGAGCCCACAAAGAGTATGCTTACTTTTTTGTATTTCTTAAAACTTAAGAAAACCCTTTATATTTTTTATACTTAACCTTGAAAATCTTGATTTTTGATTCACCAATTTTTGCATTAATCATCTATTAGATATATTTTATAAAAGGAGTTTTAAAAAATTAGTGTTCCTTTTCTTAATTTATTTCTTGATTTAGATATTGGATTAAAAAGTT
>NW_021410448.1:0-438 GCF_001605985.2 Dendrobium catenatum | reverse complement strand
CAACATCTCTTCTAAGCCATTTGTACTCGTTTCTACATTTTTTCTGTTCTTCATGAGACTAACGTTTGCAGTATTATGGATTTGCAGCAAATAGTTGATATAATTAATTTGCTTTGACATATAATGGAACAAAGCATTGAAATGTAATAGAAGTTACAGATCCTTATAACTTATTGAGCAAACCAAATTTTTGTTGACATGCTATTTGAATCAAATTTATACTTTGTATTGATTATGATTGAAATAGGTTAAGAAAGTGCATGTTCTCTTAGATCCCATTAATGGAAAAATGTGACGATGAGTAGCTGTTGAACCCCGCTATACATACACACATACAGCTATGTATGTCTATACATTCATACATACGAATTGAAACAAATTGGGTTGGGTTAGATTCATATCAATTTGAAAATAATGATTTGATAATTTGATTTATTT
>NW_021410447.1:0-231 GCF_001605985.2 Dendrobium catenatum | reverse complement strand
CAAATGATTCACTCTTATGAAAAAGAAATCTAACCCAAGTGAATCTAGAGAAGTCATCAACTATAACAAATCCATATACCTTCCCTCCTAGACTTACAGTTCCTACTGATCCAAAAAGATCCATATGAAGAATTTCTAAAGGTTTATTGGTCTTAAGATCCTTATTGGACTTAAAAGAGGACTTCATTTATTTACCTAATTGACATGCATCATAAAGGTGGTCCTTAGTAA
>NW_021410446.1:0-545 GCF_001605985.2 Dendrobium catenatum | reverse complement strand
CTCAATATTAATTATATTGTTCCCGATGACGGCAACCATTACTATCTTATCTAGGAATTAGCATTAGAAGTTAATGCTGGATGCTGTCATACTCATAAATGTGACCGCTTAAGGTAACCCTGCAGCAAATTAGAAAGCATCCAATCATTTGGGAACTTTGTTTGGTCCGGTGAACGTACGTAGAGCTACATTCGGCCGACACTGAGATCGCGCCACGTAGCAGACACAAAACGAGAAATACCTAGCAAATACCGAGCAATACCAACAATAACGAGAAATATCATTATGTGAAGACAAAATATCGAGCAATACCGAGTTATACCGAGTAATACCAAAAAATACCGAGTTTTTTTCTAGAAAAACTCGATATTTTTTGGTGTTACTCGGTATTTGTCTTCACAGAGCGGTATTTCTCGTTATTGTCAAGCAATACCTAGCAACACCGAGCAAATACCGAATAAAAACCGAGTAACTCAGTGATGACCGAACGTAGAGCTACGTTCGGTCAAAAAGTTCATCATTTGGACCACTAAGAGCGATTCATG
>NW_021410445.1:0-208 GCF_001605985.2 Dendrobium catenatum | reverse complement strand
GCCTTTCTGAAGTGTGTTTCTCTCTACAATCTTGTTGCTTTTGTGAGGATTTGGTTGTTCTTACTCGTCTTCCCCTCGAATAAAAACTGGAATTTTTTCCCCTCGCATTTCAGCCATTTGTTTTGACTAGGATTCCATTTATTCTGCTTTCCCCATTTCTGTGGTGTGTGCTCACATGGGTTTCTTTGTCTGTGGCCATTATTGCTTG
>NW_021410444.1:0-358 GCF_001605985.2 Dendrobium catenatum | reverse complement strand
GGTGTTTTGTGTTTGTTGATTATAAGAAGAAAACAGGTTAGAAATAAAGCACAGATTTTCCCCCTCTGCACCACGTGGGCGTTCGGGGGTACTTATGAAAAATAAATAACACTTTTTTTTATCCCCTTCGCCGCAAGCGTCGCACCGGTTTCCCACCCTAAACACTACTTGAGCGCCTCGGGAGTTTGCCGGCTCGTTGCAAGCTTTGAAGAGGGATTCTTAAATCGTCGCGAGCATCGCACCGGTTTTCCACCCTAAATGCTACGTGAGCGCCTCGGAGGTTTGCCGGCCCGTTGCAAGCATCGATAAAAGAACCATTTATTTTATTTAAATAATTAATTATAATTTGAAAATAATT
>NW_021410443.1:0-265 GCF_001605985.2 Dendrobium catenatum | reverse complement strand
CAGATATAACAAAATGTTCAGTTTATATGTTCATACATACAACAGAAGTATATGTTTTATCTGTACAAATTTAGAGTACATAATTCAACAATAGTTGGGCCTTTGAGAAGAAAGAAACATGGAGCAATAAGCTTCAGCTTTCAGCTTTCAAAAACAAAATCTCACTAGTCTTACAAATGATAAGAGTAGATGCCAATGCTTCTGAAAACGGAATTAAAAGACACAAGAAAATGCAATGGCTAAGCTTTGTAACAGTCAAATGTCT
>NW_021410442.1:0-349 GCF_001605985.2 Dendrobium catenatum | reverse complement strand
TCATCTTTCTTACTTTCATCTTCAGGCCTCCTGGCCTTTGGCAGCTAAAAATCTGGTTTATTTAATAGACTCTTGAAAATCATCTTAACTGATTCCCTCTTAAATGGATATGGTTTTGTCAATCTCTCTCTAAAAGGGACAAAGTTAGGATCTCTAATGTACTGAGGAGTGACCTGAAAGGGCTGTCTCTGAGCTGGCTGTGGTGGCGGTGGTGGAGGAACACTTGACTGACTAGTCATTGGCCTTTTTCCTTTGTAGACTGCCGACACTACTTCCTTTTTCTCAAAAGTCTTAACCATTCGGGGACCCTTCTTGTCTTCAGACTGCTCTCATAGGAATGACATCTTAT
>NW_021410441.1:0-359 GCF_001605985.2 Dendrobium catenatum | reverse complement strand
TGTTCCCCTATAGCTAGATTAGATGCCATTAAAATCCTCTTAGCATTTGCATATTTTAGAGGCTTTAAACTCTATCAAATGGATATGAAGAGTGTTTTTCTCAATGGGAAGATTAAGGAAGATGTGTATGTAGAATAACCCCTAGGTTTTGAAAATTCATTATTTTCCAACCATGTCTATGATAAGTGTAAATTACATATTATTTTATGTGTTTCATTTTCAGAAAAAAAATGTATTATTTTAATTATTTTTATGCAAAAAAAATAAAAATTGTAGAAAATTCTAAGTAGTCTTCAGTGTTGTTACATTCAACAAAACAACGCATAGTGGTTCCATTAATACAATCGAGGCACCCAAAT
>NW_021410440.1:0-722 GCF_001605985.2 Dendrobium catenatum | reverse complement strand
GTATAAACGTGATATCAAATTGGAGTAAGAACATTGAACATTTTGCTAAATGTCCTGACAATGTTGGACGAGTCATCAGGTATTGGAGTGGATTGACTCTAGAAATGAGATTGATTTTATGAGCTAACATGTAATGCCTTAATTTCTGGGCAGCAAAAATCAAGGCTAAACAATGTTTCTCAATAGGTGGGTAATTAGCTTCAGTTGGTAAGAGTCGTCTACTTAAGTAGTAAAGTGCGTTCTCTTTTGCTTCCTCGTTAGTTTGGGCTAACAAGGCGCCAAGAGAACTGTCTAAAGCTGCGGTGTAAAGTATTAAGGGTTTTCCCGGAATAGGAGCTGCTAGGACTGGAGGTATTAACAAATATTGTTTTATGTTTTCAAAAGCATTTTGACACTTTTCATCCCAATGAAATCGGACATCTTTTTTACATAAAGCAGCAAATGGTTGACACCTACCGGAAAAGTTAGAAATAAATCTTCTTAGATATGCCAACCTACCTTGAAGAGATCTTAATTGGGTTAGACTTTTAGGAGGTGGCATATCTAAGATGGCTTTTATTTTGGAAGGATAAATTTCTATACTTCGGTGTCTCACTACGAACCCTAAGAATTTCCCTGAAGTAACTCTGAAAGCACATTTCAAGGGGTTCATCTTTAGGTCATATCGGCGCAACCTTTCAAAAATGACTCTCAGATCATGAAGGTGGTCTTCCCTTTGATGA
>NW_021410439.1:0-400 GCF_001605985.2 Dendrobium catenatum | reverse complement strand
TGCAATCCCTAAAAAGACAGATAAGTGGTAAAAGACATAGTAATCCTTTTCCTAATGTTAAATGTAATAATTGTCGATTGCTTGGACATATAGCACACACCTATACCTTGAAGATGAAAACTAATTTGGTGTGGAGACCTAAGATGCATAAACCTAGACATATCATACATGCATCTGATTATGAATTGTCAAAAGGAAAACCCAAACTTGTTTGGGTTCCTAGGTCTAAAATTTGATAATTTTGCAGAGTCGCTCTCACAAAAGACCTCGTGAGAGCATATGGTACCTGCACAGCGGATGCTCAAAGCACATCACTGAAAATACTGCTCAATTCATAACGCTGGAAGCCAGGAGTGGAGGAAAGGTTACACTTGGAGATAATACCATAAAGAAGGTGGTT
>NW_021410438.1:0-292 GCF_001605985.2 Dendrobium catenatum | reverse complement strand
AGGAAATGGGAAGCTAAAAACTGTAGCATCCACGGATTGCCTGAGGTTAATGCTCAATTGAATGAAGAGCATAGAAGGCAGCTGGAAGCAGATTTTTGTGTAGAAGAAGTGGAAAGAGTGCTGAAATAGGTTGGAGGCAACATCTCACCGGGCAAGGATGGAATCACTTACTCCTTCATCAAGACTTATTGGAATATAATAAAAGAAGAGTTCTGGAATGCTCTTAAACATTTTCTTAGCAATGGAATTTTAAAAGAAGAATGGAAGAAGACTCTCATTGTTCTCATTCCTA